>NC_143137.1:11291730-11450384 GCF_059928025.1 Delphinapterus leucas | reverse complement strand
GCGTTGTGGTCGGAAAAGATACTTGATACGATTTCAATTTTCTTAAATTTACCAAGGCTTGATTTGTGACCCAAGATATGATCTATCCTGGAGAATGTGCCGTGAGCACTTGAGAAGAAAGTGTTTTCTGTTGTTTTTGGATGGAATGTCCTATAAATATCAATTAAGTCCATCTTGTTTAATGTATCATTTAAAGCTTGTGTTTCCTTATTTATTTTCATTTTGTTTATCTGTCCATTGGTGAAAGTGGGGTGTTAAAGTCCCCTACTATGATTGCGTTACTGTTGATTTCCCCTTTTATGGCTGTTAGTATTTGCCTTGTGTATCGAGGTGCTCCTGTGTTGGGTGCATAAATATTTACAATTGTTATATCTTCTTCTTGGATTGATCCCTTGATCATTATGTAGTGTCCTTCTATGTCTCTTGTAATAGTCTTTGTTTAAAAGTCTATTTTGTCTGATGTGAGAATTGGTACTCCAGCTTTCTTTTGATTTCCATTTGCATGGAATATCTTTTACATCCCCTCACTTTCAGTCTGTATGTGTCCCTAGGTCTGAAGTGCATCTCTTGTAGACAGCATATATATGGGTCTGGTTTTGTATCTGTTCAGCCAGTCTGTGTCTTTTGGTTGGAGCATTTAATCCATTTACATTTAAGGTAATTATCGATGTTTATGTTCCTATTACCTTTTTCTTAATTGTTTTGGGTTTGTTATTTTAGGTCTTTTCCTTCTCTTGTGTTTCCTGCCTAGAGAAGTTCCTTTAGCATTTGCTGTAAGCTCGTTTGATTGTGCTGAATTCTCTTAGCTTTTGCTTGTCTGTAAAGGTTTTAATTTCTCCATTAAATCTGAATGAGATCCTTGCTGGGTAGAGTAATCTTGTTTGTAGATTTTTCCTTTTCATCACTTTAAATATGTCCTGCCACTCCCTTCTGGCTTGCAGAGTTTCTGCTGAAATATCAGCTGTTAACCTTATGGGGATTCCCTTGTATGTTATTTGTGGTTCTTCACTTGCTGCTTTTAATATTTTTTTCTTTGTATTTAATTTTTGATGGTTTGATTAATATGTGTCTTGGCGTGTTTCTCCTTGGATATATCCTGTATGGGACTCTGCGCTTCCTGGACGTGATTAACTATTTCCTTTCCCATATTAGGGAAGTTTTCAGCTATAATTTCTTCAAATATTTTCTCAGTCCAGTTCTTTTTCTCTTCTTCTTCTGGGACTCCTATCATTCGAATGTTGGTGCATTTAATATTGTCCCAGAGGTCTCTGAGACTGTCCTCAGTTCTTTTCATTCTATTTCTTTATTGTGCTCTGCAGTAGTCATTTCCACTATTTTATCTTCCAGGTCACTTATCCGTTCTTCTGCCTCAGTTATTCTGCTATTGATCCCTTCTAGAGAATGTTAAATTTCATTTATTGTGTTGTTCATCATTGTTTGTTTGCTCTTTAGTTCTTGTAGGTCTTTGTTAAACGTTTCTTGTATTTTCTCCATTCTATTTCCAAGATTTTGGATCATCTTTACTATCATTCTGAATTCTTTTCCAGGTAGACTGCCTATTTCCTCTTCATCTGTTAGGTCTCGTGGGTTTTTACCTTGCTTCTTCGTCTGCTGTGTGTTTCTTTGTCTTCTCATTTTGCTTAGCTTACTGTGTTTGGGGTCTCCTTTTTGCTGGCTGCAGGTTCGTACTTCCTGTTGTTTTTTGTGTCTGCCCCCGGTGGCTAAGTTTGGTTCAGTGGGTTGTGTAGGCTTCCTGGTGGAGGGGACTAGTGCCTGTGTTCTGGTGGATGAGGCTGGATCTTGTCTTTCTGGTGGGCAGGTCCACGTCTGGTGGTGTGCTTTGGTGTGTCTGTGACCTTATTATGATTTTAGGCAGCCTCTTTGCTAACGGGTGGGGTTGTGTTCCTGTCTTGCTAGTTGTTTTGGCATAGGGTGTCCTGCACTGTAGCTTGCCGGTCGTTGAGTGGAGCTGGGTGTTGGTGTTGAGATGGAGATCTCTGGGAGATTTTTGCTGTTTGATATTACGTGGAGCTGGAGGTCTGTGGTGGACCAATGTCCCGAACTTGGCTCTCCCACGTCAGAGGCACAGCCCTGACGCCTGGCTGGAGCAGCAAGAGCCCGTCCTCCACACGGCTCAGAATAAAAGGGAGAAAAGAAGAAAGAAAGGAAAAGATAAAATAAAATAAAAGTTATTAAAATAAAAATAACTATTATGGAAAATTTTTTAAAGTAATTAAAGAAGAAAGAAAGAGAACAACCAAACCAAAAATGAAATCCACCAATGATTACAAGCACTGAAAACTATACTAAAAAATCAAAAACAAACCAAAAAAATGGACAGACAGAACCCTAGGACAAATGGTAAAAGCAAAGCTGTACAGACAGAATCACACAGAGAAGCATACGCATACACACTCAGAAAAAGAGAAAAAAGGCAAAATATATATATATATCGTTGCTACCAAAGTCCACCTCCTCAATTTGGGATGGTTTGTAGTCTATTCAGGTATTCCACAGATGCAGGGTTAACTGCATCAGATACATCATGTTAATAACTGTGGAGATTTAATCCGCTGCTCCTGGGGCTGCTGGGAGAGATTTCCCTTTCTCTTCTTTGTTCGCACAGCTCCCGGGATTCAGCTTTGGATTTGGCCCCGCCTCTGCGTGTAGGTCGCCTGAGGGCGTCTGTTCTTCGCTCAGACAGGACGGGGTTAAAGGAGCAGCTGATTCGGGGGCTCTGGCTCACTCAGGCCTGGGGGAGGGAGGGGCACGGATGCGGGGCGAGCCTGCGGCGGCAGAGGCCGGCGTGACTTTGCACCAGCCTGAGGCGCGCCGTGTGTTCTCCCAGGGGAGTTGTCCCTGGATCCCGGGACCCTGGCAGTGGCGGGCTGCACAGGCTCCCCGGAAGGGGGGTGTGGCTAGTGACCTGTGCTCGCACACAGGCTTCTTGGTGGCGGCAGTAGCGGCCTTAGCGTCTCATACCCGTCTCTGAGGTCCGCGCTGTTAGCCGCAGCTCGTGCCCGTCGCTGGAGCTCCTTTAAGCGGCGCTCTTAATCTCTCCTCGCGCACCAGGAAACAAAGAGGGAACACAAAAGTCTCTTGCCTCTTCGGCAGGTCCAGACCTTTTCCTGGACTCCCTCCCGGCCAGCCGTGGCGCACTAACCCCTTCAGGCTGTGTTCACGCCGCCAACCCCAGTCCTCTCCCTGCGCTCCGACCGAAGCCCAAGCCTCAGTTCCCAGCCCCGCCCGCCCCGGCGGGTGAGCAGACAAGCGTCTCGGGCTGGTGAGTGCCGGTCGGCACCGATCCTCTGTGCGGGAATCTCTCAGCTTTGCCCTCCGCACCCCTGTGGCTGCACTCTCCTCCGTGGCCCCGAAGCTTCCCCTCCGCCTCCCGCAGTCTCCGCCCGTGAAGGGGCTCCTAGTGTGTGGAAACCTTTCCTCCTTCACAGCTCCGTCCCACTGGTGCAGGTCCTGTCCCTTTTCTTTTGTCTCTGTTTTTCCTTTATTCTTTTGCCCTACCCAGGTACGTGGGGAGCTTCTTGCCCTTTGGGAAGTCTGAGGTCTTCTGCCAGCGTTCAGTAGGTGTTCTATAGGAGTTGTTCCACGTGTAGATGTATTTCTGATGTATCTGTGGGGAGGAAGATGATCTCCACGTCTTACTCTTCCGCCATCTTGAAGCTCCTCTCCTTGGCCTTCATTTTATATCTTCACATTAGCTTCTCAGGATCCAGATATCTTTTGTCAAGAAACAAAAGCAAAATTGCCCTATTTCTCAAGGGATTTGTATAAAAATTACTAATCAGAGCAGGTATGATACCAACACTAGACATGGAGAATAAGGAAGCTGGGTTTACATGAGGACAGCAGCTCACATGTTTATCTTCATTGATTCCACATTCTTACTAGACAGCTCTGAGCCAAGGAGCTTTCATGGTAACTAGTTGCAACTTGGTGGAAAACATAACTTGTTGTTTTTTTCCTTGTTTTTTTGAAGTTTAGTAATAAATACATGTGATAACTTTTGAACTATTTTTATCCCTTAGTTTGTGAAATAACATATTTACCAAATGTGAGTTTGAGGCTACACCCGAACCTCACTCAGATGGTTTAATACATTGAATATCACACCTGACATTTACAAGATGCTAAACAAACTATTAAATGAAACAAGCAAGCAAAACCAAAAATCAACCAAGAATAAGTGAGAAGCCCATTTTATAATCATCAAATTGGCAAAAATTAGAATGCCAGATGATATAAGGTCCTGGTGAGGTTGTGGAGGAATAGGAACCCTCCTGCACTGTGAGTGGAGGTATAATTAGTGCAGTTTTTACGGAGAACAACTTAATATTATTGAAATTGCATCATGTTAATAGTCTGTGTCTGTGCAGTTTCACCTCTGAGCATATATCCCACACTTACTCTTATGGAGAGACAGGAAAGATAAATTCTCAGAAGTTTACTGCAGCACAGTTTGAACCAGCCAAGAGCCGGAAATAACATGAGTGCCCAAGAGTAGAGAAATAGGTAGGATAATGTGCCACATGCAAATAATGGAATACCATGCAGGGGGTTAGAAGTAATGAGCTAGAATTAAGTATGTCTACATTAATAACTCTCCAAATATAATGATGAGTAAAAACAGTAAGAAAAAGAAATGTAGCATAATGCCAGGTATCTTAATTAAACAGATGAGTGAGTACCTGAATAGAATAAGAAAAGAAGAACCTTGCATGACTGATAATGTAATTGTGCCGGAAGGTGATTATAGCCAAGTTAGCATTTTACGTCACTCCCTGAGGCTTAGTTTTTCCCTTTATCCCCTGAAATGAGTGGGAATGGGAAAGGATATAATTGTTATAGCTAATTAATATCAAATAATGATTGATCCTTCCCTTATTACCGAGTCTTCTCATTTGAGGTCTATGGTATCACCAGTTCATATCAGAAATTATTGTCACCGTTGTTTACAAATTTCTAAGATTACTTTTACCATCTTTGATGATTTCTCATAATAACAACTTCGAAATGTGGGGATGAGGGCAATATTTTCAACCTCCTTGCAGTCACATAATTCGTTAGTTAATGAAGCAGTACTGTCGAACCTTGTCCCTGATTTTCCTATCCATTCAGCTTCTGCTGCATTTTCAGTGACTTCGGCACTTAAGTTGTAATATACTAACCATACTTCCCATCCTTGACTATTTCCACCTTTTTGCTTAACTAGTAGTGAGGAGATGATTTAAACTTCATTACTATCACCAACACTCCTCTAAGCTAACATCTACTAAACCTTTTAACTAGTTGCACCCTTGTATGACTGCCTACTTACTGAAATTTCACCCATTATACTAGCCTACTTTCTGACCAGACACCTCCCAACCTTTCCCAATCCCAATGCCTGGCTAAACTTCAAGTGGGTTCCTACAGATGCTTAATAATAGTTTGCTCATTTGCTGATGAAATCTCCACAGTTTCCCTGTCCACCAACCTTCTTCTATTTTTCTTAAGCTTACTTCTGCTCACTCTATTCTGAAACAGATATTTCTTATTGATTATTGCCACTGTTGCTCTGTCTAATTCCACCATTCTCCACTATATAATAGCTTAGAAGAGTTCCTGGAATACAGTAAATGCTCAGTAAATGTGTCCTGCTGTTCTTACTACCACCACTCCTACCATCTACTGCTATTCAGTCAGGAGGGCCACCATATGTCAAACGATTATTATACATTAAGCCTAGTGCCAAGGATTTTACGTATGTTATCTCACTTAATTTAATACGTTTTTACTGAGAACACTGAAACTGTTCAAGAAAAATCTTTAGGCTGTTCAAAATTGATCTCCTTAAAATTTGAGCCCTCCTCTTATCCTTTTTATCTCAGAAAAAGAGGTGTGTTCCTCCTCTCCAAGGCCAACACTTCAATGTGTATTTCATTCTCAATCCTTGTCTCTCACTCCCAAGACCATGTGTTCTTGTTTTCTGACTCTAGATTCTTTAGTCTCTCTCTTTCCACTGGCTCCTTTCTCAGACCTCAAATATGCTCAGGTCTGCCTAACTCGTCTTGAAAATCCCCAAGTTTGAACTGATTTCTGTATAAGATTCTATTATATTTTTCTCCTTCAGTGTTAACTATCTTAACACCTCTTCTTGCCTGAATTCTATGTTCCTAGAACCCACCTCTATTATTTCTGAACTAATCATAGTTGGTAATGATTTCCTAGTTACCAAACCCTCTTCTAAATTTTTAGTCTCATAGATTTTTCTAGTGCATTTGCCCCTTTGACTACCGTATCCTTAAAACTCTTCTTTCATTTGTATTACAGGACAGATTCTTGATTCTTGCATACCTTTCTGTGCACATTTCCTGGCTCTCCTTGCCTCTTAAAGGCCAGATGGTGAGCATCATATGAGGGTACCACCTGAGGGATGTTGGAAACAGAGCATGCACAGAAGGTCAGGGTTGAGGCAGCAGCAGAGTCATTATTCACGTTGTTGCAGAGAAACCAAGAGGACACAAGAAGGTAGAGAAAGCCAGAAGGTTCATATTCCTGGCGCCAGTTGAGGGCTGAGATAGCTGCAGTTGTAGGTGAAATATTATGAATGTCTGGGCATAGTTTGTCAAAGGGTTTACAAAAACTGATGGAGCTGGAGGAAGGAAGGGCAGAAGGTGTGCAGGGAGCAGTTGGTTGCAGGTGTGCACGGTGACAGGCAAGTAGGTTGGTTGGTGGGCAGAAGAACAGATGGAAAGCAAAGAAAAGGGATAAAGAGAAGAAGTTTTGGCACCATTTACTTACCTCCTCCTAGTGAAGTTAATCTTGGCTTGACCTTGCTCAGAGGCCTGGGGGTAATTATAGCACGAAGCAGCAGACTGGGTGATCGTGAGAGCAAGGTGAAGACCTGGGTTGGTCTGATTATTGGCAGTGGAAAGAGTAGAACCTGGCAGAGGTACAGATACAATAAGCAAGGCACTTGGACCATCATCATCCTTCCTCTTTCGTAAACATCAGCCATCCACACATTTTATAGCTTTTTATTGTAGAAAGTTTCATATATACTTAAAAATAGAGTAGTACAATAAGCCTTCATGTATTTATTATCCAGTTCAGCAGTTATCAACATTTTGCCAATCCTGTTTAATCTGTCTTTGCCCCACACCCTTTGGATATTTGCTTTTGCTGCAGTGTTTTAAAGCAAATCCAGAGCATCCTGTTATTTCACACACAAATAAGTTAGTGCACTCATTTGTTTTGTATCTAAGCACCTGCACACACTGGTGCATTTTCTGCCCTGGAACAATTATTCATGTAGCTCTTCAGTTACGATATTTGAGTACCAGATGAGTCTTAAGAAGGAGTAGTAGCCTAAAAGCCCAGTGGGTTCTGCAAATGGATGTAATAAGGACTCTGGAACTAGTATCTTCTGTCTCCTTCAAATTTTGTGGCTTTAAGAGGCCCCACTAAGGACTAGACCTTACTCCATAAATTAAAGCAGGTTATTCCTTTCTTAAGCAGTCTTTAAAGTTGAAATTTGTATTTTGGGTAAAAAGGATTTTGTTATTTGAAAGCCTCTGAGCTAGTCTGATAAGCAACATTAGAATCATCATTATAATCAACCTGAGTTATAGAGCAGCTAACTCTGGGAGATAAATAAGTACTAGAGATAAATGAGCCAAACTATCAGGAGAGATATGAAGGAATATAAAGCATAACTAACAACACAGTACTGCATACAGTGCCTCCAATAAGCAGTACAAAAATACGTGTGCTCAGTAATTATAGTGAGCTAACTATAAGTCAGCCATCAGAACAAATAATTTAATAAAGGATGCTTTTTCTAACGTGTGAATTTACTTACCTTAGAGATCCCTTCAAAAAAATCACATTTCATGCTATGTTTGAATCATCTTCATTGAGAAGAATAAATCATATAAGCCCAGGGCCATGTGGACAATCTGGGACGAGTGAGCTGAGCACTCAACAGGCCTAAGGTAGTTAGAGAAGGGTAGTGTTGAGCTCAAAGGTGGGCTTGATCTTACTTGGTCAAGAGCCAATTTAAAGGCCAGGAGGGATTTGTACAGGGTACTAGTGGAAGGTAAGTTCAGAAAAGGATGTGGACCTGAGGAGGTAGATGTCATAAACTGTGTTTTGTGGAACATTAGTGCCAAGCAGATGTTCTTAAGTTTTCATTGAAAAAAGTGTTCTTCTCAAGTGCATTTTGAAATGCAAATTTAAAAAAAGTTTCTGGTCCTGATCACATATTCAGGCTGTTAGCTAATGTTCATGTAAATGGAGAAGAGATGATAGTAGGTAGCATTTCTTTCTTTCCTTTTTTTAAATGAAGTGTCTATTATCCAAAGAGCATGTGTTTCTCAACACATGGTTTGGGAAACACCAAGGTAAGGAATTGATCTTATCTTAAAGGATATGAAGAGTCATGGAAAGTTTTTCTGCAGGAGACGAAGTGACATGTCACCAGGATTAATCTGGTGTGGTTTTAAGATGGAATGAAAAGGGAGAAAATGGAGACAAAGAGAACACTATAGTAATAGTTGAAAGGTGAAGTCATGAGGGCCTGGATTTGAGCAGTGGGTGTGTGAATAAAAGAGAAAGTTCACGTACGGGAGAACCTTCAGGTTCAATAGATAACTGAATAGAAAGGTGAGGGTAAGGGATAAGTCAAGCGTTATTCAGAGTTTTTGAGTGTAGACAAAATTTGTGACCGTTGGCAGAAATGGAGGCATACGCAGAGAGAGAGCTAGTGAGCTGGAAAGGATGCTGAGGTCAGAACGGGACTCACTGAGCTGCACGTGGCCATTCAGGTGATGATGCACAACAGCTGCTGATGTGGGTGTAAAGTTCAGGAGAGGGAGGGCAGGGCAGGACATGGAAGCTTGGAAATTTTTGTGGCTGGATTTTGAGTGGCGGAAGGCTGGTAGTAAGAGTCCATGCAGATTTTATAGGCAGTGTGGTACCCCAGAAAGAATAGACTCTGTCTGGAGTTAGAAAATCTGGTTTCTAGTTCTATCTCTGGCACTTTGCAACTTTGGACAAATTATTTATCTTTCCTGAACCTCGATAGATAGATAGATAGATAGATGATAGATAGGTGATAGATAGATATACAATAAAAATGTCTGTCTCGAAGGATTGTTGTGAAGGTTGACTTAGATAATGTTTGTACAGTATAAACTGTAAAGGGCGGTACCAATATTAGTTACTGCTATGAGTGTTAGAGTTAGCAAACTAAAATGTAAACTCCAGATTCAGAGATCAGTCCCAGAATAAGCGGGCAGTGAGTAAAGACCATTATAGTTCATGTCTACACAAGTGCCAGGGGCTTCCCTGGTGGCGCAGTGGTTAAGAATCTGCCTGCCACTCCCTGACTTCAGACTATACTACGAAGTTACAGTAATCAAGACAGTATGGTACTGGCACAAAAACAGAAAGATAGATCAATGGAACAGGATAGAAAGCCCAGAGATAAACCCACGCACATATGGTCACCTTATCTTTGATAAAGGAGGCAGGAATGTACAGTGGAGAAAGAACAGCCTCTTCAATAAGTGGTGCTGGGAAAACTGGACTGGTACATGTAAAAGTATGAGATTAGATCACTCCCTAACACCATACACAAAAATAAGCTCAAAATGGATTAAAGACCTAAATGTAAGACCAGAAACTATCAAACTCTTAGAGGAAAACATAGGCAGAACACTCTATGACATAAATCACAGCAAGATCCTTTTTGACCCACCTCCTAGAGAAATGGAAATACAAACAAAAATAAACAAATGGGACCTAATGAAACTTCAAAGCTTTTGCACAGCAAAGGAAACCATAAGCAAGACGAAAAGACAACCCTCAGAATGGGAGAAAATATTTGCAAATGAAGCAACTGACAAAGGATTAATCTCCAAAATTTACAAGCAGCTCATGCAGCTCAATATCAAAAAAACAAACAACGCAATCCAGAAATGGGCAGAAGACCTAAATAGACATTTCTCCAAAGAAGATATACAGATTGCCAACAGACACATGAAAGAATGCTCAACATCACTAATCATTAGAGAAATGCAAATCAAAACTACAATGAGGTATCACCTCACACCAGTCAGAATGGCCATCATCAAAAAATCTAGAAACAATAAATGCTGGAGAGGGTGTGGAGAGAAGGGAACACTCTTGCACTGCTGGTGGGAATGTGAATTGTTTCAGCCACTATGGAGAACAGTATGGAGGTTCCTTAAAAAACTACAAATAGAACTACCATATGACCCAGCAATCCCACTACTGGACATATACCCTGAGAAAACCATAATTCAAAAAGAGTCATGTACCAAAATGTTCATTGCAGCTCTATTTACAGTAGCCCGGAGGGAAACAACCTAAGTGTCCTTCATCGGATGAATGGATAAGGAAGATGTGGCACATATATACAATGGAATATTACTCAGCCATAAAAAGAAACGAAATTGAGCTATTTGTAATGAGGTGGATAGACCTAGAGTCTGTCATACAGAGTGAAGTAAGTCAGAAAGAGAAAGACAAATACCGTATGCTAACACATATATATGGAATTTAAGAAAAAACAATGTCATGAAGAACCTAGGGGTAAGACAGGAATAAAGACACAGACCTACTAGAGAATGGACTTGAGGATATGGGGAGCGGGAAGGGTAAGCTGTGATAAAGCGAGAGAGAGGCATGGACATATATACACTACCAAACGTAAGGTAGATAGCTAGTGGGAAGCAGCCGCATAGCACAGGGAGATCAGCTTGGTGCTTTGTGACCGCCTGGAGGGGTGTGATAGGGAGGGTGGGAGTGAGGGAGCCGCAAGAGGGAAGAGATATGGGAGCATATGTATAACTGATTCACTTTGTTATAAAGCAGAAACTAACACACCCCATTGTAAAGCAATTATACTCCAATAAAGATGTTAAAAAATAAAAGAATTGGCCTGCCAATGCAGGGGACACGGGTTCGAGCCCTGGTCCGGGAAGATCCCACATGCCGCGGAGCAGCTAAGCCCATGCGCCACAACTACTAAAGCCCGCGTGCCTAGAGCCTGTGCTCCGCAACAAGAGAAGCCACCGCAATGAGAATCCCGCACACCGCAATGAGGAGTAGTCCCAGCTCGCCGCAACTAGAGAAAGCCTGTGCGCAGCAACAAAGACCCAACACAGCCACTCACACACAAAAAGTGCCAGGATCTGAGGAACTGAACTGGTATGGGGGAGGTAACGTAGGGTAAGAGTGGGCAAATAGTTTGTAACAAGGAATTCTGTTAGCAATTATTAGAGATCTACGCATTGGGAATCCGGGGCAGGTGGGGGCCAGCCCCTGGGTGCACTATGTGAGGGAAGAAATCTCAGCAGCAGGCCTGGGGTGGAAGATAAGGACAGCCACTCCCTTGGAATGCCAAGAGCTCAGCATTAGCAAGAGCAAGGCTGGCAGCAGTCAGAATTGGTCTCAGAGTTTGGAGCAGAGAATACTTATGGGGGTCCTTCGATAATAAGAATACAACAATAATAATGAACTCTCCAGCACTTACTGTGTGCCAGGCTCTATCATAAGCTCTCCTCATACTGACTGAGTCATTTGGTCCTTAGAGACAGCCCTAGGCTTATCAGGCTTTTGCAGATGAGGGAACTGAAGCCCAAAGCAGTGAAGTGACTTGCCCAGGTTCACACTGCTGGTTAGTAGCAGGGTCAGGATTCGCAGGGAGCGGGCTGGCTTCAGAGTCTGCCTTTTACCTTGGGCCACAGTTCTAGTGTTAGAAGGGAGAGGAGGTTTCCTAGAGGGTGGATAATCCATTCAACAACCCACATTCCCAAGGTCTGGAGATTTTTACTGCTCATCCCTGTTCTTTATACCTCTGTACTCTCCATCGCCACCATTAATTAGTGTGTTCACAGTCACTGTATTAGTCCTGTGACAAAGGGTGGTGGCTTTTCTTAAGTCTACTGGATTCTCTGTTACGGAGGCAGAGCAATGCGGGGTGGGCCCAGGGCTCTGAGAAGCCTGGGTTTGAGGCTGACCCCACTCTGTGTGGCTGTGTGCCCTTGGCTGTTACTTAAATTCTCCAAGCCCCAGTTTTTTCATCTGTTGCTTTAGACTAGTATTGTGTGTGAGGAGGCCATGTACAGGCTTTGGAATCACACACTTTGAATCCCGACTCGGCCTCTCATTAGCTGTGTGCTGTTGGGAAAATGATGGACTTTTCTGTTTCTCTGTTTCCCCATGTATAATACTGGGATAATAGCAATCATACGTGTGCCAGAGAGCTGTTCTGCGGGTTTACTAGAATATTAGCCCCGATACCTGAGGCTCAGTCAGTGTTCTCCATATGCCAATTTATAGGGTTACGGACAGGGTGCAAAGTGCTCGTTCTGTGCAGCGGTGAGTACAGCGCATGGCACAGTGAGTCCTCACTAGACCTCCTGTGTTATTATCTCCTTGTTAGTCCTGATGCTTTTACCACAGAACAACAGCAGTGCACGGCCCTCATTCTTTTCCTTGAGGACGGAACCTCTGCGTGCTCTCAGGGGATGTATCTCTTGAATGTAGACGGCCTCTAGGTAGGATTGAATCTAAAATTCAGTCTTGTTACTGATTCCAGAATACAGAGAGATATTTTTGTCTTCGACTACTGGCCGCAGGGCAACATCTTCCCAGCTCCTTTCTGTGGTCTCACCTGGAGCGTTCTCCTGCCCTTTGTCTCGCTCTCTGAAGGCTTCGCAGCAGGGCCCTTAGCCTTCCAGAAGAGCCCTCACAAGGCGTGGCTCTGTGGCTTCAGGAGTGATGGCTGGCAAGTCTGCTACCTCCACTTACTTTTGGCTAGATGACCCCTTGTAAGCTTGCTTCATGAATCTTACCACATACCCTACCTCACCCTCAAGCCCCTGGCAGGAAAAAGCACTTCTGTTTTTGCTGGAGTTTTATTTTTATTAAAGTTAAAAAATAGTTATGTAAGACTGAAAACAGCATTTCCCCTCCTCTGCCCCTGTCTGCCTCTGGCTTCTGCTCCTCAGTATCTTAGTCTATTATTGGTTGATATTTTTTTTTCTTTTTTTTTTTTTAGTTTTACGTATTTCTCAACTTTCTATTGTGGAAGATGGGAATTTGGCTTTCTTACACTCCTCCCCGACACAAACACACACAAGACAAACACACATACTTCCTTTCCCCATAGAATAATTACATCATTATCTTGGTATAGAACAATATTCACTGTATCCATTATTGTAATTATGTTAAGAGTATTCATGGATGAGCCGTAGATTACACTATTATCACCAATTATTAAATTTCCTTTCTTGTAAAACTTTCATTTCCCCTAGAGTTAATAATTACCTCATTTTTGTTTGTTTGCTTAGCTTTCTATGTAGCTATTAGTACTTCACCCCAGAGCACTGAGCCAATAGTGTAAAGCTCTGAGTACCTTTAAACATATCAGCAATATGTCAGTTTCACCATTGTCATGGAGACGTCCCCCCTGGAGTGGAAAACTACTGCTCCAGCGTGGCTGGTTGGTCTTTGCTCACTGTATGTACATCTGTCTTCCTCGCATTCATGGCCCTTTATGCACATCCTGGAGATTACCTTCACTTTCTCTGGGGTCCCTGTTTCCTGGATGCCCGATTTTTCTCTCTCTCATTTATTCCCTTATTTGTTGGAAAATATCCCCCTACAAACTTCCTTAATATAAGGAATATGAGAAAATAAAGTTGTTGTTGTCTTTAACATCTGTTAATGTCTATCTGTCCACACAATGGATTCATACTTTGGATGGGTATAAGATTTTGTGCTGAAAATCATTATTCCTCAGAATTGTGAAGGATCATTCTATTGTTTCTGGCCTCCAGTGTTGCTTTTGAGAAGTCCAATCCCATTCTGAATCTCAGCCCTTTTCATATAACCTATTTCCGTCTTTCTCTCTGAAAACATTTTGTGTCCTCTGTTTGTCCAGAATAACCTGACATATCATGGCACTGTGCCTGTGGGTGGGTCATTTTAAAATTGAATCGTGAGTACTTCAGTGGGTTCAGTCTTGAAACTCAAGGCTTTCGCTTCTAGGAATACTCATTTATTATGTGTTAGATAATATTCTTCACTTTCTTTGTTCTTTCTTTTTGGAACTTCTGTTCAGGACCCTCTGGACCACTCCTCTTTCTTTTTTTTCAGGTATGATTTTTCTCTAGTTTTTCCTGTATGTCTTTTCCTTTACTTATATAAGGGAGATTTTCTTGAATATCTTCCTAAACTTTCATTGAATTTTTCATTTCTACTGTCAAAGTTCTGATTTTAAAGAGCATTTTATTCTCTGTTGTTTCTTTTTCTCGTGTGACGTGATGTTCTATTTGTTTTCACTTGATAGATGGAATATCTTTTGTAATTTCTCTGGGGAGATGCATTATATATATTTTGTAATAATTTTCTTTCTCCTGAGAATTTTTTGTGTGCATATTTTCTCTAATGTTAGAGGTTTTTAAAATGACTGGTGCTCCCTAGCTTTCTGTCATATTTATGAGTCAATAAAACTGTTTAGAAGCACAATATGTACAGACAATTCTTGCTGGTTGGTAGGCTTCAGCAACTGAGTGGTGCCTCCGCTACTTCGACAGGGGACCTCTCAATGTCACGATCATAAATTTCTTCTACTGACTTGTCAGTATACTCAGAAAGAAATTCACATATCTCTAGCTGGTAGGGTATAAGTCTGGCTGCCAACATCTCGGGTGAAAGGGGTTTGAGGGTGAAATGGGGAAGAAGCCTCACTCAGTGTCTGTAAACTACCCCTGTTCTCGGATGTGTATGGAGTCCCTGAGTACAGAGTTCCTCTAGTTCAACCTCTTCATCTTCACCTGGGGTAGAGTAGGGGCAGCTCACTGACTGTATGGATCTCACTGCTTTTGTGCAGACTTTTTAACCAGACCTTATTTCTTCAGCTTTCAAATCCCGACTCTTCCCCAATTCCAGAGACTTTCTAGTAATCTGCAGCATAAATCTAGCCTTTAAGAGCTACTATATTTCCAGCTTGGTTTCTGTTTCCCTTGATCCGCTAAGTTGGTTACCCATCAGTTGGTTTTGCAAAGACTAAAATTGCGTTGCTCTCATCACCGCTCCTGTTTTCTTGATCGCCTTGAAGATTTACACCTTTTGTAATTCCTTAATTGTCATTTCAGTGAGGTATGAGAGGGAGAAGAGGTAAATCTCATGCATAAATGGATGTTTCTTGAGAAGCACTTGCACCGTCTTCTGCAGGGCATGTGTGGTTGCCAAGCATGGAAGATAGTTTTGTTTTTGTTTTTTTCATTTGTTTTCCTTCCTGACAGCAGCCAGATTTGGTTTTAGGATTTAACTCCTTCATAGTCAGATGAAACAATAACCACTGGTCCTGCTGTCTCCAGTCAGGGGCTGGGCATGTGGCCCATGCTGAGCCAGACTGATTCTTCCCCTTAAGATTTCAGTCTTCAGAAGATGTAAGACAAGTCTGAAGATACTTGCCATTCGTCCATCCCATCCATGGCATCCTAACTAGATTTCTTCTTCTATTAGACAACTTCTGGTTTTCTTGCCTTCTAGATTTCAGAAATGACTGCTGACTTTAAAAAATGCACAATGTGAGAGTTTCTAGTTAAGTTTTATTTGGGGCAAAATGAGTAATATAGCCTGGGAGACAGCATTTCAGATAGCTCTGAACAGCTGCTCCGAAGAGGTGGGGGGAAGGTCAGTATATATTTGTGATTTTGGTGGAGGGGGAGTACACGCAATCAAGCACATATTGTTTGCAGAAGGTGTTTGCTAGTCATGAGGAGCAGTCATCACCATGAAAGGTTTTAGCGCTTTTCTAGATATGAGGAGATGCAAGAATTGGGATCATAAAATGGGCCCCTGAAAATATCTATCTGAAGACCTGTTCCGCCAGTTTCTCCCAGAGGCGCCTCACTTCTGCTCTGCACCCTGAACCCCTTTCAGGGCTGTTGAAAAGCAGCAGTTGCAGCAGCACGTGCTTTAATCCTTGTAGAGGGAGGTGGCAGGTGCCAAGTTGTAGTTGACACGACTTTTCTTACTGTTGGTTTCAAATCTGATTCTATGGGCTTCCAGTCAATTTTATTAGCTTCTGATAATGTTTCAGTAATTTCACACTAGATTTTGTCATTACTCTAAGGCTGTGTAAAAGTTGCCATAACTTTGATTTGGTGAGAAGCTGCTTCATTACCCAACCCTGCACATTTCCAACTCACTAAATTTTCTCTAAATTCTTGCAAACTGACCAGTTCTTTCCTCAGTTCAGCTCTTTTAGGCAGCACCTCAATAATGTAGCTAGTAGCAGTCAGCTCATCTTTCAACATTCTTCTACAAAACATCTTTGCTTAATGTTGTAATTTTGGTAAGGAATTTTTTTTTTTTTTTTTTTTTTTTCCGGTACGCGGGCCTCTCACTGTTGTGGCCTCTCCCGCCGCGGAGCACAGGCTCCAGACGCGCAGGTTCAGCAGCCATGGCTCACGCGCCCAGCCGCTCCGCGGCACGTGGGATCTTCCCGGACCGGGGCACGAACCCGTGTCCCCTGCATCGGCAGGCAGACTCTCAACCACTGCGCCACCAGGGAAGCCCAATGTTATAAATTTTGTTAGTGACAGTTTCTGTCTTACAAATTATCACAGTCACAATTTATGCCAAATGTCTTGCCTCTATATAATACACACCAGCATTTTTTCAGCTTCCACCAACAGTCTTCTTATAGCCTAAAGCTAATGCCACATATTCCAAGTTTTTGTTATGGCAGTACCTCACATCTATGTTTCAATTTGTGTTTCAGTCAGCTATTGCTATGTAACAAACAACCACAAATCTCAATGTTATATGACAAGATTATGCAGTCTTCATCAAGTTCCCTTTACATCCTTGTGAAAAATAAGTTGATCATTTATGTGTGAGTCTATATCTGAATTCTACGCTTTTACATTGATTTATGTGTCTGTCCTTCCACCAACACTACACTGTCTTGATTAATGCAGTTTTATAGTATGCCTTGATATGAGGTAGTCCTCCAGGTTTGTCTTTTTCAAAATTGTTTCAGCTCTTGCAGTTCTTTTGATCTTTTTTCAATGTAAATTTTAGAACCAGCTTCTCAATTTGTACAAAAAATATCCCACTGTAACATTAGGATTGCATAGAATCTATAAAACAGTTGATGGGGAATTGACATCATAGCAACATCAAGACTTTCGACTCATGAACAAGGTAAATCTCCTATTTGTTTAGGTCTTTGATTTCTTTCACCACTTTTTTGGAGTTTTCAGTACAGAGATCATAAACATATTTTGCTAAAGTTTTTGTGTTACAGTGCACCAAATTATTTTGTATTTTTTGGTGTTATTACAACGTTGCTGTTTGCAATTTTCCAGTTTCCATGGGTAATATATAGAATATATACAGAAACATGATTGATTTTACACTATAAGTAAATTGAACTTATATTGGCCTAATATCCATTGACCTTGCTAAACTTATCTTCTAGCTCTATTAGCTTCCTTGTAAATTCTTCGGGATTTTCTCAGTATACAACCACGTCATCTGTGAAGAGAAACATTTTTATTTCTCCCATTGCAAACTGTATGTCTTCATGTCTTCAAGTCTCTTATTTATATCTACTTATTGCAATGAGTAGAACTTCCAGTATGATGTCAAATAAGAGTGGTGAGAGTGGACCTCCTAGCCTTGTTCCTGATCTTAGGGGTAAAACATTCGATCTTTCACCATTAACTATGATGTTAACAGGCCATTTTGTAGATGTTCTTCCTTAGTTTTAAGAATTTCCATTCTGTTATTAACTCCCTGAGAGGTTTTTTTTTTGTGAATAGATGGTGAATTCTGTCAAACGATTTTCTGCATCTCTTGGAATGAGCATATGATTTTTTCCTTCTTTTGTGTACTGATGTGGTGAATTAATTCGTTAACTTTGGAATGTTCAGCTATCCTTGCATGCTGAGACAAACCTCACTTCATCGGGATGTCTTTTTTTTACATATTGTTGGTTTGCAATTGCTAGTATTTTATTGAAGAGTTTTGGATCTTTTGTTGTGAGGGATATTTGGTCTGTAGTTTTCTAGTAATATCTGTTTTTAATATCAAGTAATGCCAGCCTCATAAAATGAGTTGGATAGCATTCCCTCCTTTTTTATTTTCTGGAAAAAATTTGTGTAGAATTGGTATTATTTTTTGAAATGTTTGAGAAAACTTGATGGTACAGCAGTCTGGCCCGAAGAGCTCTTCTTGGAAGGTTTTTTAACCACATATTCTATTTCTAAAATACATATTAGATTATTGAATCTATATATTTCTTCATATCCATTTCACCTTTATAGTTATAAATGTCTGTAGGATCTGCAATGATGTCCCCTCCTTTGTTCCTCTAATTGGTAATTTATATCTTTTCTCTTTTTTTATCTTTGTCGATATACCTAGTCATTTAATAATTTTTAATTTTTTTCCAACGGAACCAGCTCTTTGGTTCATTGATTCTTTCAGTGTTTTTCCATTTTTTATCTGTTGCTATTTATATTATTTCCTGGGAATTCTGGAACAATTTCCATGAATCAACACTCTAGGTCACTGTGTTTAAAACTTAAATTGTGACTTATAAGAAATACTCTTTACATCATATCTTGATATGGGTACAAAAAGCCTACATACATATAATTACAACAAACTTTCTTGTATTACGTGTGATAAATTTCATTTTTCCCTAATTTAATTCCCTTCGGTTCCAACCTGGCTATATTCTCTTTTGTTAAGAAAAATCTGTTCACAGCCTGCTAACTATATTCACTGACCGCTAATGGTTAGTGATCTACAATTTGAGAAACTTTGCTGAAGATTATTCTGTTCACAGGTCATGTATACCACACTTCGTGAAACTGGTTACTATTTCTTGATCCATGTCATTGATAAAAACAAAAAAACAAGATAAGATACATTATCTAGTCCAACAGCATATCCCTAGAAATCTATTGAGAGGTTGAAACAGAGCCATTAATGAATATATTGATACTTTGCATGTGGTGGTTTATATATCCATTTGACAAACACTGAACCCAGGTATCAATTTAGGTAATGTGAATACAGCAGTCCTTTACCTATGATATTTCTATCTTAGTGGCTAAAGTAGTTAATAAACAGAATGTATAAATAAGTATGTCAAGTGGTAATAAATGCAATGACGAAAAGTAAAGCAGGATAAACGAGAAAGACATGGGATGCCAGGCTATTTTATTTGGCAGAATTAGTGACTATTTCTCTTAAAAGAGAAATGAAGAAATGAGAAATAGCTGGGGAATGAGTATTCTAAACAGGGGAAAGAGCAAGTGCAAAGGCCCTGAGGCAGGATCAAGGAGCTAGAGAGGAGAACATTGCGGGAGGAGAGTGGTAGAGATGGGAGCAGAGAGGTCGTAGAGTCTAGGCCATGGACTGCTTTACAGGCCTTGGCAATTACTGGATTTTACTCAAGAGAAAGGGGAAGCTACTGAAGTGCTGTTGCAGCTGAGTTACGTGATCTTTTAGACTTACATGCTAAAAGACTCAGACTGCTGTGGGGAGAGTAGAACACAGGGAAGATGGGGCAAAGGAAGGTATTGCAAAGGTCCAGGCAAAAGGGGGTGGTGACTTGCGTTAGGAAGATAACAACAAAGATGGTGAGAAGTGATGAATTCTGCTTCTATCTAGTAGGTAAGGCTGACCATACCTGCTGATAAATTGTATGGGGGTTCAAAAGAAGGAAAAAAGCCAAGTCCCTATCATTCCATTTTATGTATTTTTATAACATTAGTTACCATTTATAATTACACTATGTATTTTTTATTTCTTGTTTATTGTCTTCCTTAACCCGTAGATTAGGTATTGCATGAGATTAGAAGCCTTGTCTATCTGTTCACAGCCATATTCCAGCACCTAGAAGAGTGCCTGGCACTAAAGATGCTTATTACATATTTGCTTGTATGAACGAGTGAAAGGAAGGGAATTTGACATCCATATTGAGTCCTAAATACATTTTGGCCTTTTCACCTCTAATTTCACTTCTAGGAATCTATTTTGAGGAAATCTTCACAAATACAAAGCCTTATACCCATAGACACTCATCAGAGCAACTGATGCTAATAGTGGAAAATCAAACACATCCTAATTGTTCAACAAGAAGAAAATCTGGGGCACTTCCCAAAGGTTTAAGGAAGACTTTGACCACTTTCAGGGCAGGACAGTGGATGGCAGGAAACAGCTGTCTCTGCCAGGGCGTTAGCACCAGAGCCCAGCAGACCCGTGGACAGAGGACCATGCCAGCTGGATGGCAGGGTGATGTTAGTTCACTTCAAATCATGCATTCTAATCACAACTCTTAAAATCTCGAGGGTTTAATTTTAAAAGTTTTACAGCGGGCTTTGAGCCAGTTCTGGGGCCTCATTATTGTCAGCTCTCTTCACCATGGGCCTGTGTGGAGGGACTTAGGGGGAAGGAGAGAAGTAACTAAGGGAGGAGAAGCGTACACATAGAAAAACACGAGGGAAAGTGAGTGCAGAGCTTCAGTTAAAACCCAGCTGGGCAATTTGCATCAGTGAGTCTAACTCTGAGAAGGAAAAGGTAGTCTTAGGAAATGCTGTGGGAATATGGGTTTGCTTGGCTTACCCTCCCCATAGACATTGCAGTATAGCTCATGGCAGGAACTCGGCATCTTCCTGTGGGAACTCGTGCTGCTGTGCTCAAACTTGACACACTGGCATGTACCATTTTACTAATTATTGAAACCTACACTTATTCTGAGTGCTGAGTGCTGGGGAAAATAAATGAGATATATAACCCCATTTTTTCCTCACCAAAGGAAGAATCCTCTTTAAAAAAACTTGCACACAACAGAGTTCTAGTATCCAATCTTCAGTATATTTATTCCCAAATCAAAGAATTTCTGAGCTGAAAGGTAATCTGAGCTATTTTGCCTCTTTATTTTACAAATAAGGAAAATGATGTCCAGAGAGTACCTCAAGGTAGTAGAGAAAAGAAGAGAATGCTTTGTTTTCTGACCCTTATTTCAGCTCTGTCTCCATGATTCTGTACTGTTTACTCATTTTTTAATGGATTTACTTATTCAACAAATATTTACTGAAAATTTATGTGCAATGCACTGGTTAGCCATTGGGGAAAGATAAAAAGGAAATGAATTATATTTTCCAGGGATGTGTACTCTGCATGTACATGTTCTTGTACTCATTCTTTCTCTCTTCTCTCTGCCTAACTCGAAAACCAACTTTAGGTGCCCAGGACTTTGATCATTGGGAGCCAAATGCAGGACCTAATGCAAAGGGGAAAATGTAGTTACTATTTGGGCTTCCAGAGACTCGAAGATTTGGGTGGAATTCTTGGAGGAAGAGGCTGTGAAGTTGGCCTGGGGATCCTACAGTTGTGGGTATATCTAGTATAGCACTTGGGGATCTTGGCTGGATAGCAACAGAAAAGAAAGCCTTGGCTAAATTTTGCAGGAAGGAAATTTACTAGAAGTAATTTGGGTACTTCTCATGACTAATGTTATATATGGAGAACTGGGCCTGAATACCCTAGGCACCAAAATTTAGATGTTTGGAAGAGCAGCAAAAATTATGCCACAAGAAGAGTTTGGTTGACATGTGGCTGCTGTGGTCACTGGTCACTGGATGCCACCAACAGAATTAATTCCATACTTTACACTCCCCGTGTGTCAACTACTAGCTACAGGGTTGAGGGGAAATATATATGTATCTGGCATTTTTAGCACGTGTGTTGTGAAGAAGAACCTTGTCTTACACGGTGACTTGGACTATTTGAGAAGACCCCAAACAAAATGAGGGTCCTAATGCTGAGCAGCCAAAAAAGAAAAAAACCCAAAACTCTAAAAAGTCTGTTTAAAATTGAATATAATTGAGTTGAGACCAAATAGGCAATCTGTATAAATTTAGTCAGATTTCCACTTTTTCATCCATAGAAGGTTTCTAGGTATGAATTAATAAATATTTTGTTAACATAGGTTTATCCTAGATACCCAAAGATATATTGGGAAGTAAGGTGCTATGATTAGGGGGAAAGCTCCCAGATATTTTACTATAATGAAAATAATCTCTGAGCTAATTAGATATCTGTAAAAGAAAAACTATCTTTTACACATTAGTCTCTTAAACGTCAAGCATATAACAAAATCCAAATCCAATTGAATTAATAGAAGATCACTTAGGCTGACTTACGGATCATGTTCTATCTAATCTCTTTCCTTTTACTTGAGAACTACTTCATAATTTCCTATAAAACTAAATTTAATTTACTTCCCCCCCCCTTTCAAGCACGTGTCAAAATTTCTCGCTCCATACTGGATTATTCACATCTTCATTGTAGAAATATTCTCTAGTATTTCATTATCTTCAAAAACAAATTTTTCTTAGTCCTTTATCCCTCTAGTTATCACTCTTTTTCTTTGCTTCCATACCAAGAAAAACGTGTCAAAAGTGTTTCGAATATGGGTTGTCTCAAATCCCTCACCTCCCATTCTCCTCGACCTGTTTTCTGACTCAGCCACCACCCACAAGGACCGACCCCAAAATTGTCTCCACGCTCGTTTCACGTGACTTTTTCACGAGCATTCAGCAACATGAACTGTTGACATCTCCCCCCTTCTTTGCTATAAAAAACTATTTTCTTCTCCACAGTTCTGTGACACTGTAATAAATTTGGGCTTTCTTCTTATCTCACCAAAAGCTAGTCTTTCCCAATCTCATTTGCTTTCACTAAAATAGTGGCTTGCAGCGTACTAGTGTTCTTTTTCTTAAGGAATTCAGTGTGGCCTAAAGCTTTGAATACCGTCTATATTCTAATGAGTTCTAAATTTATATCTTCACACTGGACCTCTGCTCTGAAGTCTAGACTCATCTATCAAACTGCCTATCTAATAACTCCTCTTAATTTTGTACTCCAAAGCTCTAAAGTCTAGACTCATATATCAAACTATTTCATGTTTTCTCTTAACCCCATACTCTCATTTCCCATCATCTCAGTTAAAGGTATGAAAAACACTGAGGGCTCATTTGCAGCAACATGGATGGACCTAGAGATTTCCATACTAAGTGAAGGAAACCAGATGGAGAAAGACAAATATATAATATCACTTTTATGTGGAATCTTAAAAAAAAAAGATACAAATGAACTTCTTTCCAAAACAGACGTAAAAAGCAAACTTATGGTTACCAAAGCAGAAAGGGGGCTGGGGGGAGGGATAGATTAGGAGGTTGGGATTAATGTATATATACACACTACTATATATAAAATAGGTAACCAACAAGGACCTACTCTATTGCACAGGGAACTATACTCAATATTTTGTAATGACCTACAAGGGAAAAGGACCTGAAAAAGAATCTATCTATCAATCTATCTACCTACCTACCTATCTATCACCTATCTCTAAATTGGTGTGCAGTAAACTTGAAACTAACACGATATTGTAAATCAACTATATTTCAACAAAAAATTAAAACAAAACAAAACAAAACCCACTGAGGGCTCAAGCCAAGAGCCTAGGTGTCATCCTCGATCTCTCTTTACCTGTCCCCATCACATCCACTTCATCACTCTTCATCACTATTATATACAATCCCAAAATATAGAGGGTCATATTTTCTGAAAATAATGACTGTTTTCCCCTTCCTTTGCAGTCTGTTTTTCTTGTCCAAATGCGTTAATAAAGACCTCCAAGGATATGCTGAAGGTAGCACTAAGAGTGAACATTCTTTTCACATTCTTGAGTGTAATGTGAGTGCTTCTGCTTTTTAACTACTGAGTATAATGCTTGCTAAAGGTTTCTGGTGCATATACTACTTGTTATAGGAAGTTTCTACTTCACTGTCTTACAAAATGTTTAATCACGACTGTGTCTTGAATTTTTCAAACTATTTTTTGTCACGATTGTAAAGTTTTTCTCTTACGATCTGTAAATTCAGCGAACGTATTAGGTATACTATAAATGCATCATTCTTGCATTCTTGAGATGGATCTGTTCCCCCAAGCTACCTTCTCTGGATTTGGAGAATTCCTGTGGTCACTCCTCTCTGTAAAGCACTTTGCACTGAGCAGGTTCTTGGTTTTCTTTTACCATGTGATACCATCTCCCTGGATCTTTTAGGGGCTGCTGTGTTAGAATTTTAGAAAAGATCTGGTCTTCCTAGTAATCTAGGGCCAGGAGTCGAAAGAGGCTGGAGCCTGTGCTCAGTGTGCCATCTTGAGGACAGACAGGAAAGGACGGGATTACTTTGGTTGATGATATAAAAAGATTTGGGGATCATCCTGACTTAGAGGAATGCCCTTGATCCAGAATTTAACAGCATATATCAGGACTAGTGGGAGTGATGATTCAGAGAAAAGAAAAACCTCTCCAAAATTAATGTTGACTTGAAGTTCAAGTGAAGAGAGAAAAGAAACAGGTATGCGAAGAAGTGAAGACAGAGACCATAAAATGTCAAGACCTAAGAAATTTATTTTAAAAATGATTACATCCCTTGAAAGTTTCCATCTTCATTCCCCACAAAAATTTTGCTAAAAACAAACATTCTCATAAGTACTGAATCTTGAATATATGAGTGGTTGGGAGGAGACCAATGGAAAGTTCCCACTCATCCAGTCTGACCACAAATATGACCAAAATTTTTGTAGCCGGGTATGAGTTGTAAAAAAATAGAGGAAAGGCTAAAGTCATATTACTGCTTCCTTCTAGAATAATGGAAGAATTTCTTTGAATTTCAGCAAATATCATAGAGCTCTATAAGATATTCATTGTGGACAGGCGTTGGGAGTCCTTAATCAGTCTTGTCAGCCAGCAAATACCTATCCATAAAAAACTTTCGATGCGTCAGGAACTGTGCTATTTATTGGGGATAAAGTCTGAGAAATATAGACGGCAGCCTTGCCTTCATGAAGTGTGCAGTCTGGTGAGGGAAGAGAACATTAAACACACATTAAATGTGAATGTGATGAGAAGTATTGAGTGAAGCATGGGTGGTGTGGCTGCTGGTAAGCAGCGTGCATGGTCAGGACACAGCTGGGCATGGCGTTTCCTCTAAAAAATGACTTTTAGATTGAGACCCAAAAGAGAAGACAAAGAACCATTGTCAGCCTTTCCGACCAGATTCCTGTCTTTCCAAAGCTGGAAAATAAAACCCAAATTCTTTGTCTAGCCTCTCTGTCCAGAGGTGCCTTTAAAAACAAGAGTGTATGGTTTCAGAATCATGGAATTCTAGAGGCGAAGGCTTTGGTGACTGTTGGTTATCTTTACCATCAGTGGAAAACTGGCTTGTGTTACCACTGTCTCAACTCATGTTATACTGCAGCTGCCCACTGTGAGTAGAGGAGAGGGATGTGAAAGCAGGAGGGTCTATTCCAGGTAAATCCTTCCTGAGAAAAGGCAGGAGTCACATTGCTCCAATAGCAAACTGGAGAGGACTTAAAAAGGGGAAAAATTTTATTTGGACATTTCTGATGACAGGTAACAGGAACTCAGCTCAAACTGGCAGAAGCAAAAGGAAGCAATTTATTGATTCAAGGAACAGAAGAGTCTGGGTGTTGCCATGGAGCTTGCAGCACTACTAGATCTAGATTCTTGAACAATGTCCTTAAGGATATAGATCTTTGTCTTTGTCATTGTTTTTCTTTGTGTGGGTTTCATTGTCCGTCAGCCTCTCTTTATGCAAAGATGATATTACAAGGCAGCTCCTGGCTTAAATGGCTCATGGAACCTGTGATCTCAGAAAAAAAATTGTTCTTCCTCACCAGTGACTTTATTACTTATCAAAAAAGGACACTGCCTGGTTCTACTTAAGTCATGTGAACATCTGCAATCCAGTCACTAGGTCCAGAGGATGGAGTACTCTGGTTGTCCATGGTCTTGTGCCAGCTCTTATGATGGGAATGCTGTGGTCCCTTGATTGACAACCCCATTCCAATCATGGAGAAGGTAGAGGCAGCTCTCAAGAGGAAGCTTCATAGAACAGATGAAAAAGTGAGTAAGTCCACTAAAGAAAGGCGCATTTATGTATTTTTCTCCTTTGAGCTTACATTTGGCTCCTGTAACTAGAGGAAGAGTAGCTATGATCATATGTTCTTACAGTTAATCCAAATTAACTGTTCTTACAGTTAATCCTTGCTCTGCCACTTGTTAGTTTGTCACTTTGAAATTTAAGCATCCTTGTGTGCCAGTGAAGATTATATATGCATACATGGCTTAGCAGTACTCCACTCAGCACGGATTTGCAGCAGCATTAATCCTCCAGCACAGAAGATACTGACCAAAACGCAACCACGTGCCTTGCAAAGGTTTCATTGATATGCATGGAACAAGGCAATATTTCTTTTTTTTTTTTTAACATCTTTATTGGAGTATAATTGCTTTACAGTGGTGTGTTAGTTTCTGCTGTATGACAAAGTGAATCAGCTTTATGTATACATATATCCCCATATCTCCTCCCTCTTGCGTCTCCCTATCCCACCCCTCTAGGTGGACACAAAGCACCGAGCTGATCTCCCTGTGCGATGCAGCTGCTTCCCACTAGCTATCTGTTTTACATTTGGTAGTGTATGTATGTCCATGCCACTCTCTCACTTTGTCCCAGCTTACCCTTCCCCCTCCCTGTGTCCTCAAATCCATTCTCTACATCTGCGTCTTTATTCCTGTCCTGCCCCTAGGTTCATCAGAACTATTTTTTTTCTTTTTTTTTAGATTCCATATGTATGTGTTAGCATACGGTATTTGTTTTTCTCTTTCTGACTTACTTCACTCAGTGTGACAGACTCTAGGTCCATCCATGTCACTACAGATAACTCAGTTTCGTTTCTTTTTATCAAGCCAGTATTTCTTTCGTTTGCTTGCCGTGGTCTATCTTTCTGACACTAACATCAAATTTTCTCAGATTACAGGTTTTGAATTGTCAGCAAATTGTTTGATCATTTCCCAAAGGAACCACATGGGGTGTTTGGTAGGCCGTGTGGCAGCTCCCATCTGTAGAGATGAAATGGATGTGCGTGGTCCTCTATGCTGCAGGAATAATGCTAAAGAATTTTGTGAAGTAGTAAATCAGCACCCCCTCCCCTATGCATATGAAATATATCTTCATGAAGTTTAACCTATTATAACGTTAGAGCTGTAATTTCCAGGAACACGTTTTCCTACTTGGAACAGGACCTGTAATAGTTCCTAACTCAGGGTCGCTGCAATCAGGAAATGACTTGGTCCAGTTAAAGCACTTGCTGGCTGGCACACAGTGAGTTCTCTATCATGTAGTTGTTATTATTCATTTTCTTTTTCTTCTTATTATTTATTTATATTTATTTTTAAAATTTAGTTACTTATTTTTGGCTGCATTGGGTCTTCGTTGCTGCACGGGGGCTTTCTCTAGTTGCGGTGCACAGGCTTCTCACTGCGGTGGCCTCTCTCGTTGCGGAGCATGGGCTCCAGGCGCGCGGGCTTCAGTAGTTGTGGCTCACGGGCTCTAGAGCGCAGACTCAGTAGTTGTGGCGCACGGGCTTAGTTGCTCCACGGCATGTGGGATCCTCCTGGACCAGGGCTCGAACCCATGTCTCCTGCATTGGCAGGCGGACTCTCAACCACTGCGCCACCGGGAAAGCCCCTATTATTCATTTTCATCAAGTATCTGTTGACCAACTACTGTGTTCAAACCATGCAGACAAAAGATATTTGTGAAACGTATGAAATAATTTTAGGATAAAGAGAAAGGTGCTCTAAAGGGATCCAAGGAAAGACATTCCTGGGGTTAAGTCTTTGGGTCTGAGCAGTTCCTGTCACCCAGTAAAGCAAATGTAAAACACTAAACAAATCAAGAAAGAAATCTCTTAAGATTAAAAAATAAAACTAGAGAAAACATGGTTGAGTTATGCAAATTACTAGTTTTGAAAAATCACTAATTTAATCTCTATGTTGCAAATGAATTAGGATATTCTGAACAAGACTGAGAAAAAAAATAAAGCTGAAATTTGGGTTGATTATGTGAGGATTAGATCTGTTATATCCAATGATCTGTTTTAAAGTGAACATTTCTACAATTCTTCACTCCTTTCTGTAGTGTGCATATGATTTCATGGGATTTTCTTGCCACTCAGGCAGACAGGGCAGGCTATCAGCCACTTTCTTCTGGACAGGCCAGCCCCAGGCCTCAAAGGAAGGAGTCAGATTCTTCTGCACCTTTTCAGAGAACTTCTTCACCACAGATTCATCTTGCCAGTGTTGTCTTTGGGGATGCCAGAGAGGGTCTGGTACTCAGGAAAGAGCTGGACAAATGCCTCCCACCCAAAGGCCTCCTGGAGCTGGGAAGAGAAGGAAGGGGCAGAATGAGGTGTCTGGACTACAAAAGCCACGCCCCCCCCCATACTCACATAAAATTACATGATAATGCTTAGTTGTAAGCTATCTTTTAACACTGATTTAATTCTCAACAGTGGCTCTCTCCTTCTCCATTCTCTCATATGCTCATTCCAGTGACTGGTGTCATATCTTATTCTGCCTCACTCCAGTCTCAGAGATGGAGTCTGTGCTTGCACTTTACTTGGTCTCTAATAAATGGTAGTTACTTTTAGTATTATTATTTTTCTCCTAAGCTTAGTGGTAGATAAAGATTTTAATCTGACATAGGTGAGGATCATCTTGTGTAGCTGAAAAGTGGAATCCTTCCACTTGAAAACACAGACACCACCCAGATGTAAAGATATTTTTGTTCTTTGTTGAAGACTCGACTCTTAGTAAGTCTGCCACATTGCCTTATGGAGACAGGCAGATGTGTAAAAAGAATGCATTTTTTTTGTGTGGGTAGAGCTAGGATGAACTCAGACATAGGGAGAGATGTGTACTCAGTCAGTTCCTGGAAGGCCCTCTGAAATGGATAGTCGGGATTATAGAACTTGAGAGCTAGAAAGGACACGATCCTGGTCCATCATTTAGGAATCTCTGACCCTGGAGAAGCACTGCCTTGAAGACAAGTTAAAGTAGAATGTCTCAGCCAACACCACTATCATTCTTTCATTATTGCTCAGCTGAGATCACAGACTGAGCCATTAGGAGATATCTAATACTAATTATAATCAACTTATTAAGTTAAATTAAATTTTAATTAATTGAATTGAATTAAATAACTGACAACCTGGGGTCATTTCAACACAATTGTGACATGGGGGAGCAAGTAACTAATATCTCAAAGGAACATATTCAGGGAAGGCTTCTTGGAGAAGGTGACAATGGTCTGATTTTGAAAGACGGACAGTTTTCTTGGTATATAAAGAAGGCAAAACTATTTCGGTGAGAAAGAGCAATATTTGCAAATGTACAGAAACATGGACCATGGCAATGTGTTCTGAAAACTGTAAACAGTTTGGATTTGCTGGCGAATGAGTAAGAAGGCAAGAATCTGGATCTCGAGGCAGGAGGAAAAGGCAGAGCCAGTTACTAAAGAGTGTGGCATTCTACCTGGAGGCACCAGGGAGTTACTGAAGTTTTAGTAGCTGAAATGTATGTTTTTTTGTCAGCACCTTTAGAAGACAGGTCAGTTGGGATCATGGATAGAAGCAGGGAGACTAGTGAAGAGGCTATTGGAATAGCTTGGATGACAGGCGCCCGGGACTTGAATTTTGACCATGTGGTGGGAATGGAAGGCGAGGGGTCAGGGAGGTGGCCGCCTGGCCTGAATCCAGCCCCAGAGCTATGGAAGTCCAGGTAGAGAGCAGTGAAGGGAGTCTGCCCCCAAGGGCTTTGAATTGAACTTGCAGGTCAAGCTTCTGGGACACTGACTCTTTCACGCATGTGCTCAGACAGATTAGTTATTGCTAAGGAAAATGGAACAGTCCAAATTTATTGTGCGGCCTGAAGTAATCTCGGAATCTTTGGAATCGTGAACATCCAGAGACGGCGTGCGGTAGTGCCAAAGGCGCGGGGGTCTGGAGTCAGAACACCAAACCTGAGTTCTAGGTCTTCCCCTTTCTCTCAGTTTTAAGGTCGATGACAGACTGCTTATGCCCTTTAACCTTCAGCTTCTGCACTTGCCAAATGAGGATTGTGATAATACGTCCTTAGTGTGTTTCATGAGGCTGGCAAGGATTAGATGGGGGAAATGGAAGGGAAGGCTTTGAAAAGCTGAAAAACACTGCACATGTTACTTATTTTATAATGGAACTAGGACTTATCCACACTCGGGGTTTGAGTAAGAAGATACCATTTTGAGAAACTTGCTACCAGGTCACTTTCCCCAGCCTGTGTCCTCGTAATGCATTGTTGTAGTGAGGTGATGTTCTTGTCTTCTGAACTATAAAGATAACTCAGGAGAAACCACTCAATTTTGTATTTGGCAAAGCTGCGAGTCTACCTCAAGTTTTCATGGCCAGAACTGTGTTATCGTGCTATACTTTTCACAATGATTCCACCCACTTTCATTTATTTCCACAAAGTTCTGAGGTGGAGGGGAGGAGTAGGACACATATCATTATCCACTTTAGACATGTAAAACCTGAGCCACAGAGAGACACCACCATGCAGCCGTCTCCCATGTCCAGGGGAGGCAGTGCACCCATGGCTGGTGGCGGTGTTGAAGGAGTTGTAGTGTGGTCCCCGTTTCCCTCCATTTCTGCTCTGTACCTGCAGATACGTTTCCAGAGCCATCCACATGTTCCAGTCACTCAGGGGGGTTCCCTTGTCCATGTGCATTTTGATCCTCTGCTCCCGATTTTGAGGACTCAGACGAGAGTGGGCCTGATTCCCGGGGATGTCCAGCACTGTCTCACTCGCATAGACTGACCAGAGGTTGCACATGGCCCCACTGGTATGAGGATGGATAATCCATCCAGAATGCTTCAAGTTGCGGCCCATCTCGTGGAAGAGACCCCAGATGCCTTTGGATCTTATGATCGTCTCATCAAGGAACACAGGCACTGACTGCACGTGGCACATGATGGGGTATCCAGACTGCATCCAACCTGAAGGAAGCAATAAGGAAGAAGAACTGAGGTGATGAACGATGTTCTTTGTAGATTATATCTCTCCCACCATCCCAGGAAGCCCAGAACATTTTAAGTAGTCCCAGATTAATCAGAAAAGCATCCGACTTTACCCTCTTGTCCAAGCTTATTTGTAATCTAGCCGGTCTCCTTCCCAGTTTCTTGGACTTTTTCATTTTCATCCCTACTTGACCCCAGGGGTATACGTACATGTAATGTGACTATTAGTGTCATCATTCCTTTTTCTTTTTTTTCCATTTTTGCATGGGTGACTATTCCCGTGAATTGCTATGTGGGTGATGTGTTTCAGTGCCATGATGTCCTGTGTCTGCATTTGGGACTACGAGGGAAAACACTATAATTTCTCCCTTCTCTAATTTAGTCTTGATCCATTTTATGGAATCATTTTGAGAGCCTGAGGACGGCAATCAGACTTCCTCATTTTTCTCTAAATACCTACATTTACTCCAGGGTTGTTTTTTTTTTAACATCTTTATTGGAGTATAATAGTTTTACAACGGTGTGTTAGTTTCTGCTTTATAACAAAGTGAATCAGTTATACATATGTCCCCATATCTCTTCCCTCTTGCATCTCCCACCCTCCCAACCCTCCCTATCCCACCCCTCTAAGTGGTCACAAAGCACCAAGCTGATCTCCCTGTGCTATGCGGCTGCTTCCCACTAGCTATCTATTTTACGTTTGGTAGTGTATATATGTCCATGCCACTCTCACTTTGTCCCAGCTTACCCTTCCCCCTCCCCGTATCCTCAAGTCCATTCTCTAGTAGGTCTGCATCTTTATTCCCGTCTTGCCCCTAGGTTCATCTGACCATTTTTTTTCTCTTTCTTTTTTTTTTCTAGATTCCATATATATGTGTCAGCATACAGTATTTGTTTTTCTCTTTCTGACTTACTTCACTCTGTATGACAGTCTGTAAGGTCTATCCACCTCACTACAAATAACTCAGTTCCGTTCCTTTTTATGGCTGAGTAATATTCCATTGTATATATGTGCCACATCTTCTTTATCCATTCATCTGATGATGGACACTTAGGTTGCTTCCATGTCCTGGCTGTTGTAAATAGAGCTGCAATGAACATTTTGGTACATGACTCTTTTTGAATTATGGTTTTCTCAGGGTATATGCCCAGTAGTGGGATTGCTGAGTCATAAGGAAGTTCTATTTTTAGTTTTTTAAGGAACCTCCATACTGTTCTCCATAGTGGCTGTATCAGTTTACATTCCTACCAACAGTGCAAGAGGGTTCCCTTTTCTCCACACCCTCTCCAGCATTTATTGTTTGTAGATTTTTTGATGATGGCCATTCTGACCGGTGTGAGATGATATCGCATTGTAGTTTTGATTTGCATTTCTCTAATGATTAATGATGTTGAGCATTCTTTCAGGTGTTAGTTGGCAATCTGTATATCTTCTTTGGAGAAATGTCCGTTTAGGTCTTCTGCCCAGTTTTGGATTGGGTGTTTGTTTTTTTGATATTGAGCTGCATGAGTTGCTTGTATGTTTTGCAGATTAATCCTTCGTCAGTTGCTTCATTAGCAGATATTTTGTCCCATTCTGACGGTTGTCTTTTCGTCTTGTTTATGGTTTCCTTTGCTGTGCAAAAGCTTTTAAGTTTCATTAGGTCTCATTTGTTTATTTTTGTTTTTATTTCCATTTCTCTATGAGGTGTGTCAAAAAGGATCTTGCTGTGATTTATGTCATAGAGTGTTCTGCCTATGTTTTCCGCTCAGAGTTTGATGGTGTCTGGCCTTACATTTAGGTCTTTAATCTATTTTGAGTTTAGTTTTGGGTATGGTGTTAGGGAGTGTTCTAATTTCATTCTTTTACATGTAACTGTCCAGTTTCCCCAGCACCACTTATTGAAGAGGCTGTCTTTTCTCCACTGTATATTCTTGCCTCCTTTATCAAAGATAAGGTGGCCATATGTGTGTGGGTCTATCACTGGGCTTTCTATCCTGTTCCATTGATCTATCTTTCTGTTTTTGTGCCAGTACCATACTGTCTTGATTACTGTAGCTTTGTAGTATAGTCTGAAGTACAGGAGCCTGATTCCTCCAGCTTTGTTTTTCTTTCTCAAGATCGCTTTGGCTATTTGGGGTTTTGTGTTTCCATACAAATTGTGAAAATTTTTGTTCTAGTTCTGTGAAAAATGCCATTGGTAGTTTGATAGGGATTGCATTGAATCTGTAGATTGCTTTGGGTAGTATAGTCATTTTCACAATGTTGATTCTTCCAATCCAAGAACATGGTATATCTCTCCATCTATTTGTATCATCTTTAATTTCTTTCATCAGTGTCTTATAATTTTCTGCACATAGGTCTTTTGTCTCCTTACGTAGGTTATTCCTAGATATCTTATTCTTTTTGTTGCAGTGGTAAATGGGAGTGTTTTCTTAATTTCACTTTCAGATTTTTCATCATTAGTGTATAGTAATGCTAGAGACTTCTGTGCATTGATTTTGTATCCTGCTACTTTACCAGATTCATTGATTAGTTCTAGTAGTTTACTGGTAGCGTCTTTAGGATTCCCTATGTGTAGTATCATGTCATCTGCAAACAGTGACAGCTTTACTTCTTCTTTTCCAATTTGGATTCCTTTAATTTCTTTTTCTTCTCAGATTGCTGTGGTTAAAACTTCCAAAACTATGTTGAATAATAGTGGTGAGAGTGGAAAACCTTATCTTGTTCCTGATCTTAGTGGAAATGGTTTCAGTTTTTCACCATTGAGGACAATGTTGGCTGTGGGTTTGTCATATATGGCCTTTATTATGTTGAGGAAAGTTCCCTCTATGCCTACTTTCTGCAAGGTTTTTATCATAAATGGGTGTTGAATTTTGTCGAAAGCTTTCTCTGCATCTATTGAGATGATCATATGGTTTTTATCCTTCAATTTCTTAATAAGGTGTGTCACATTGATTGATTTACGTATATTGAAGGATCCTTGTATTCCTGGGATAAACCCCACTTGATCATGGTGTATGATCCATTTAATGTGCTGTTGGATTCTGTTTGCTAGTATTTTGTTGAGGATTTTTGCATCTATGTTCATCAGTGATATTGGCCTGTAGTTTTCTTTTTTTGTGACATCTTTGTCTGGTTTTGGTATCAGGGTGATGGTGGCCTCGTAGAAGGAGTTTGGGAGTGTTCCTCCCTCTGCTATATTTTGGAAGAGTTTGAGAAGGATAGGTGTTAGCTCTTCTCTAAATGTTTGATAGAATTCACCTGTGAAGCCATCTGGTCCTGGGCTTTTGCTTGTTGGGAGATTTTTAATCAGTTTCAATTTCAGTGCTTGTGATTTGTGTGTTCATATTTTCTATTTCTTCCTAGTTCAGTCTCGGAAGGTTGTGGTTTTCTGAATGTGTCCATTTCTTCCAGGTTGTCCATTTTATTGGCAGAGAGTTGCTTGTAGTAATCTCTCATGATCCTTTGTATTTCGGCAGTGTCAGTTGTTACTTCTCCTTTTTCGTTTCTAATTCTGTTGATTTGAGTCTTCTCCCTTTTTTTCTTGATGACTCTGGCTAATGGTTTATCAATTTTGTTTATTTTCTCAAAGAACCAGCTTTTAGTTTTATTGATCTTTGCTATCGTTTCCTTCATTTCTTTTTCATTTATTTCTTATCTGATCTTTATGATTTCCTTCCTTCTGCTAACTTTCGAGTTTTTTTGTTCTTCTCTCTCTAATTGCTTTGGGTGTAAGGTTAGGTTGTTTATTTGAGATGTTTCTTTTTTTTAAATTAATTTTTCTTTTCTTTTTTTTTTGCAGTACGTGGGCCTCTCACTGTTGTGGCCTCTCCTATTGCGGAGCACAGGCTCCAGACGTGCAGACTCAGCGGCTATGGCTCTCGGGCCCAGCCGCTCTGCAGCATGTGGGATCTTCCCTGACCGGGGCATGAACCCACATCCCCTGCATCGGCAGGCGGACTCTCAACCACTGCGCCACCAGGGAAGCCCTGTTTCTTGTTTCTTAAGGTAGGATTGTATTGCTATAAACTTCCCTCTTAAAACTGCTTGCTGCATCCCATAGGTTTTGGGTCATCGTGTTTTCATTGTCATTTGTTTCTAGGTATTTTTTGATTTCCTCTTTGATTTCTTCAGTGGTCTCTTAGTTATTAAGTAGTGTATTGTTTAGCCTCCATGTGTTTGTATGTTTTACAGATTTTTTCCTGTAATTGATATCTAGTCTCATAGTGTTGTGGTCAGAAAAGATACTTGATACGATTTCAATTTTATTAAATTTACCAACGCTTGATTTGTGACCCAAGATATGATTTTAAAGTCCATTTTGTCTGATACGAGAATTGCTACTCCAGCTTTCATTTGCATGGAATATCTTTTTCAATCCCCTCACTTTCAGTCTGTATGTGTCCCTAGGTCTGAAGTGGGTCTCTTGTAGACAGCGTATATATGGGTCTTGTTCTTGTATCCATTCAGCCAGTCTTGGTCTTTTGGTTGGAGCATTTAATCCATTTACATTTAAGATAATTATCGATATGTATGTTGCTATTTCCACTTTCTTAATTGTTTTGGGTTTGGTATTGTAGGTCTTTTCCTTGTCTTGTGTTTCCTGCCTAGAGAAGTTCCTTTAGCATTTGTTGTAAAGCTGGTGTGGTCGTGCTGAATTCTCTTAGCTTTTGCTTGTCTGTAAAGGTTTTAATTTCTCCATCAAATCTGAATGAGATCCTTGCTGGGTAGAGTAATCTTGGTTGTAGGTTTTTCTCCTTCATCACTTTAAATATGTCCTGCCACTCCCTTCTGGCTTGCAGAGTTTCTGCTGAAAAATCAGCTGTTAACCTTATGGAGATTCATTTGTATGTTATTTGTTGCTTTTCCCTTGCTGCTTTTAATATTTGTTCTTTGTATTTAATTTTTGATGGTTTGATTAATATGTGTCTTGGCGTGTTTCTCCTTGGATTTATCCTGTATGGCACTCTCTTGGTTCCTGCACTTGATTAACTATTTCCTTTCCCATATTAGGGAAATTTTCAAGTATAATCTCTTCAAATATTTTCTCATTCCCTTTCTTTTTCTCTTCTTCTTCTGGGACCCCTATAATTCGAATGTTGGTGCATTTAATGTTGTCCCAGATGTCTCTGAGACTGTCCTCAGTTCTTTTCATTCTTTATTCTGCTCTTCTGTAGTTATTTCCAGTATTTTATCTCCAGGTCACTTATCCGTTCTTCTGCCTCAATTATTCTGCTGTTGATCCCTTGTAGAGAATTTTTAGTTTCATTTATTGTGTTGTTCATCATCGTTTGTTTGCTCTTCAATTCTTCTAGGTCCTTGTTAAACGTTTCTTGCATTTTGTCTATTCTATTTCCAAGATTTTGGATCCTCTTTACTGTCATTATTCCTATTCTTTTTCAGGTAGACTGCCTATTTCCTCTTCATTTGTTAGGTCTGGTGGGTTTTACTTTGCTCCTTCATCTGCTGTGTGTTTTTCTGTCTTCTCATTTTGCTTAACTTACTGTGTTTGGGGTCTCCTTTTTGCAGCCTACAGGTTTGTCGTTCCTGTTGTTTTTGGTGTCTGTCCGCAGTGGCTAAGATTGGTTCAGTGGGTTGTGTAGGCTTCCTGGTGGAGGGGACTAGTGTCCGTGTTCTGGTGGATGAGGCTGGATCTTGTCTTTCTGGTGGGCAGGTCCATGTCCGGTGGTGTGTTTTGGGGTATCTGTGGCATTATTATGATTTTAGGCAGCCTCCCTGCTAATGGATGGGGTTGTGTTCCTGTCTTGCTAGTTGTTTGGCATGGGGTGTCCAGCACTGTAACTTGCTGGTCGTTGAGTGAAGCTGGGTCTTGGCGTTGAGATGGAGATCTCTGGGAGATTTTCGCCGTTTGATATTACGTGGAGCTGGGAGGTCTCTTGTGCACCAGTATCCTGAAGTTGGCTCTCTCCTCTCAGAGGCACAACCCTGACGCCTGGCTGGAGCACCAAGAGCCTTTCATCCACATGGGTCAGAAAAAAAGAAAGAAAGAGAGAAAGAAAGGAAGAAAGGAAGGAAGGAAGGAGATAAAATAAAATAAAGTAAAATATATAAAATAAAGTTATTAAAAAAATAATTAAGAAAAAAATTAAAAACAAACAAAAAAAAAACGGACGGACAGAAACCCTAGGACAAATGGTAAAAGCAAAGCTATACAGACAAGATCTCACACAGAAGCATGCACATACACACTCACAAAAAGAGAAAAAGGGAAAAAAAAATACATCTTTTCTCCCAAAGTCCACCTCCTCAATTGGGGATGACTGGTTGTCTATTCATGTATTCCACAGATGCAGGTACATCAAGTTGATTGTGGAGCTTTAATCCACTGCTCCTGGGGCTGCTGGGAGAGATTTCCCTTTCTCTTCTTTGTTCTCACAGCTCCCGGGGTTCAGCTTTGGATTTGGCCCCGCCTCTGCGTGTAGGTCGCCTGAGGGCATCTGTTCTTCGCCCAGACAGGACGGGGATAAAGGAGCAGCTGATTCGGGGACTCTGGCTCACTCAGGCCGGGGGGAGGGAGGGGTACGGATGTGGGGCGAGCCTGTGGCGGCAGAGGCCGGCATGACGTTGCACCAGCCTGAGGCACGCCGTGCGTTCTCCCGGGGGAGTTGTCCCTGGATCCCGGGACCCTGGCAGTGGCGGGCTGCGCAGGCTCCCCGGAAGGGGGGTGTGGATAGTGACCTGTGCTCGCACACAGGCTTCCTGGTGGCGGCAGCAGCAGCCTTAGTGTCTCATGCCCGTCTCTGGGGTCCGCGCTGTTAGCCGCGGCTCGCGCCTGTCTCTGGAGCTCCTTTAAGCAGCACTCTTAATCCCCTCTCCTTGCGCACCAGGAAACAAAGAGGGAAGACAAAGTCTCTTGCCTCCTCTGCAGGTCCAGACCTTTCCCCGGACTCCCTCCCAGCTAGCCGTGGCGCACTAACGCCCTGCAGGCTGTGTTCACGCCGCCAACCCCAGTCCTCTCCCTGCGCTCCGACCAAAGCCCGAGCCTCAGCTCCCAGCCCCGCCCGCCCCGGCGGATGAGCTGACAAGCCTCTCGGGCTGGTGAGTGCCGGTTGGCACCGAACCTCTGTGCGGGAATCTCTCAGCTTTGCCCTCTGCACCCCTGTGGCTGTTCTCTCCTCCACGGCCCTGAAGCACCCCCTCCGCCACCCGCAGTCTCCGCCTGCGAAGGGGCTTCCTAGTGTGTGGAAACCTTTCCTCCTTCACTGCTCCCTCCCACTGGTGCAGGTCCTGTCCCTTTTCTTTTGTCTCTGTTTTTCCTTTTTTCTTTTGCCCTACCCAGGTACATGGGGAGCTTCTTGCCCTTTGGGAGGTCTGAGGTCTTCTGCCAGTGTTCAGTAGGTGTTCTGTAGGAGCTGTTCCACATGTAGATGTATTTCTGATGTATCTGTGGGGAGGAAGGTGATCTCCACGTCTTACTCTTCCGCCATCTTGAAGCTCCTCCTGTATGTTTAAGAAGTTACTTAGAATCAAATCCCAGCAGAGTTTATTGTTGTAGTTGTTCGCTTATTTGTTTCGGTGGAACGCAATGAGCTGATTCTAAAATTTAAATGAAAGCAACAAAGAACCAAGAATAGTTGAATGTTCCTGAAGGAAAAAAAAGGTAGAACAAATATCAAGATTTTTTGTAAGAATATTGCAAAAGCATAGCATTGTCATAGAGATAGAAAAATTAATCAACAGAAAGGAAGAGAGAGCATCCAGGAAGGCCCACCCATATACAGACACTTGACCCTGTAGATGAGAGGAGAGGGGGGGAGCTTTTTAATGAACAGTGCTATGATAACTGGGAATCCATGTTTTTAAAAACTGAAATTGTGTTTCTACTTCACACTATACACAAAACTCATTCAAAGATTTAAAATTGAAAGAAAATTTATAAAACGTTAGAAGGATACTGTAGAAAAAATATCTACATGAAGTATGGGTAAACAAAAAAATTAATCAAGATACAGATAGCACTAACCATAAGGAAAAGATTACTAACTTTGACTACATAAATTTAAGAAACAATGTTTATCAAAAGATACCCTAAGAAGAAGGGCAACCCAGAGTGGGAGAAGTTATCAGCTACACAAAGAACTGACCACAGTTATATACACAAAATATCATGACACAGAAAATCCAACAGAAAAATGCATGAGAGACTTAAATGGGCACTTCAAAAACAAAAACAAAATCAAAAAAAAAAATCTAAATGTCTAATTAATATATGGAAACTGTTCAACCTCATTAGTAACCTCTGTGCTGGATCTCTGAACATGTGAGATTTTGTATGAGCATGAGTCGTTTAAAAGCAGTCTCTGTTTCCTACAGCTCTCTGGCTCTCCTGTGCACAGGCCCCACAGGCCTAAAAGCCAGATGTTTTGGGGCTCATCTTCCCAGTGCAGGACTCCTGGGCTGGGAAGCTCAATGTGGCGCTTGAACCCCTCGCTCTTTTGAGAGAGCCTCTGCAGTTGTGATTATCCTTTCATTCAAGGGTCTTCTACCCGGGGTGTGGGTGTTGACTATACTGCATCTCCACCCCGCCTCCCCATCCTGTGGTTCCTCTTTACAGCTTTAGTTGTGGAAAATCTTTTCTGCTATACTTAAGGTCATTCTCATTGATAGGTGCTCTGTAAATAGTGTAATTTTGGTGTGCTCATGGGAGGAGGTGAGCTCAGGGTCTTCCTACTCTGCCATCTTGGCCACACCTCCTACAATTATTATTTGGATATGTTTTATGCAATTTTTTTGTGAGCATGATGCATTTCATAATAATAAGAATATTGTTGGGTTGCTTATTGTGACTCTAAAAACTCCAAATTCAGTTATTAGAGCACATTATAACTTGTGTAGAAATCATGACAATGTTCATAAAAATACTTTTCCCCCCATTGTTAAAGTCTGTATTATAACAACAGGATTATGGCAAGTAAAGATAAAAGTCCTACTTGCTTCTCAGTTGTATCTTATTGCTTCTTCATTCAAATTGTCTGTCCCTAGCACAGATTCAAAGAATTTCCATGTTTCCTCTAAATTTGATCTTTAAATGTCTTAAGACTATATCCCAACTCCCAACCCCTACTCCAAGGTCTCATTATCTCTGGAGGGGTTCCCAAGAGGTTTGAGTATTTTTGATAGGAAATCATAATAGCCTAGTCAAATTAATTTAAATCACTATTGCCTTAAACTGAGAACTGTGTACATCAAGGAGTCTTGCTTCAAGTAAAGACAAAGAAAAATAGAGTAGAATCTCCCTCAGTACCATCTGTTCTTCTTTGTCCTTTTCCACTTGAGTGTAGGATTTTGGTAACAATTAAAGGAATACATTGACTCAGATCCTTCTAAGGGCAACCAGCTATTCACATTCATACATCAATTTCTTGCCACTAGAGGAATAGCTAGAGCTCCCTAGAACATGAGTTCTGATTAAGATATCCACTGCATAATTCTGCTTAGAATCTTTTCATATATATATATATACACACACACACATTTTTATGTATATTTGGTTGGTATCAATATATGAGACTAAAATTGTACTTAATCTGTATATTTGACCAGCGCTTTTCAGATTTACTTGTTCTATATTAGTTTGGATCCAGTATACTAATTGTCCCACACACTAGTGCTTGATCCCAGGTCCCAGATCATTGGAGGTGGTGCAGGAATTTTCTTCGTACCTAAACATTTGATTCTGCAGCCTTTCAAGATCTTTGGGCAGGACATAGATGTTGCTTTCACTGCTGTCTTAAGCAGGGCCACAAAGTTCTTGACAAAAAGTTTGAGAACAGAGAATCAAAACTAAAGACCCATGAGGTCAGAACTCTGCTCTTAAGAGTAGCGTTAGAACTCCCTGGTCATGGATCCTATTTTGATGAGGTGATGAATGACCAAGATATGGATGAAACTCCTCATGAATTTATTTCCAAATGTACTTGGACATTTTTTTTGGCAGAGGTCTTATTAGCCTTAATTGTCCTGTGGCTGGAGATATTTTCATTACTCAATTTTTAAAAAAATATATATTTATTTATTTATTTTTGGCTGCGTTGGGTCTTTGTTGCTGCGCGTGGGCTTTCTCTAGTTGTGGCGAGCGGGTGCTACTCTTCGTTGCAGTGTGCGGGCTTCTCATTGCAGTGGCTTCTCTTGTTGTGGAGCACAGGCTCTAGGCGCCCGGGCTCAGTAGTTGTGGCTCGCGGGCTCTAGAGCACAGGCTCAGTAGTTGTGGCGCACAGGCTTAGTTGCTCCTCAGCATGTGGGATCTTCCTGGACCAGGGTTCGAACCCGTGTCCCCTGCATTGGCAGGTGGATTCTTGACCACTGCGCCACCAGGGAAGCCCCATTACTCAATTTTTAATAAGTAGTTTGTAGCACTTGACGTCCTTCTGTGAGTAGCTTTTTTTCCCCCAAAATTGGCCCTTAGAGGCACCAAGCGGCCAAGTTTCCTTTTCTGTGTGGCATGAGACAAATGGAAAGGCAGCTTGTACTGTGACCTGAAAAGCTTGTAAACATCTTACTACTTCTTTTCCCCAGTGGGAGGTCACTAATTTACACATGTCCCAAAGCATTAGGCTGGAGAAGCCTACCCAAATCTTAAATGGGCTACCACTAGTTATAAGGCTACTGATCTTTGTACCTCTTTCTTACAAGAGCTAGTGTAAATGAGAGAAAGGTAATGTTTATTTTGGGAGAATATTTCTCTGTGGTCTGGATGGCCCCAAAGGTATATTTTGGGAAGCCTCTTGGGCTTTTTCTAATAATCATTTATTTTATGAAAATCATAAATTTAGCAAAAAGTGTTAACTAAAACTTCATATGTGTAATTGATAACGGCAGTAACTCTTTTGTATGCCAAGAATCTAAATCCATTTTAACAACATTACGAGCTAAAGAGTAGATGAGTTTGTTTCCATTCCAGTTGAAGCAAATTGATTTGGGTGTTTTTTTTTATGGATATTAAAAGTGAAGAGCATATTGACCAATCTGTTTCTTCATGGGAAGAGTCACATGAATATGTCTTTTAAACTAAAACTAAGACAGAAACAGAGTTTGCCTCCATGGGAATAATTACACTGTTACAATTGATGGTCAGGAGCTGTAAGGTTTTCTAGGTGGCCATAAGGGGGAGACAAAGAGCAACATAGGAGACCAGGGAATGTACAATGCCAGAGATTTAGTCAAGATAGAAGATCACTTTAATTCCCTTTAGAAGTGCTTGTTATTTTATTTCAACAGTATTTGCCACAAGTATGAGGTGTTGTGGTTCCATTTAGTGTGACCAACCACTAATGCTTTAATTTTTTGAAATTGTCCATTCTTCTAATAAGTTGCTGGCTATCTTGTGCTCAGGGGAGATAAGATAGAGGTATAGTCCTTTTTAATCTCCTTTAAAACTTTAAAGTAGCCATTACTACTTCCCTGAAGTATCCTATGGTGGTTTCTTTCCTTAGAAAATTATCCAATTTTCTAGAAATTTCGGTATTTCAGATATTCGATCTAGTAACCTATAAGAATGCATGGGCTCCTTTGTCTAATAACAGTCTTAGACATGAGGATGGAAGTTTGGGTATCCTTAAGAATGAGCAAAGGACACTTGGATACAAGCCCTGAGGTTAAGACAAGCTTCCTCCAGGACTCCACGAAGTTGTTATTTGAAGCATAGGATCTTTAAAACCTTTCAGACTTGGTAGGGCAGGGTCTTGGTATTGAGGGATGTGTGCCTTGGATGCATGACCCTTATGGTTAAATAATTCCTGTTTGAGTAACTAGAAGTAGTCTGTTTGGTTTTTAGTAGTTTTTATGTGGTCATTTGTGACGCAGTAGCCATACACATAGTTCCATGCACGTAGAGCTGCAGGCTGTGGCAGACCCAGTAATATAGTATACGGTAGTATATAGTGTGCGGGCTAAAGTGTGCGTCCTGAGTCCAACTTCCAGGGACGGAAATGTGGTTTCACAACTTGCTACCCCTGTATCTCTGCTTCTTTCTCTGAAAAATGGAGACAGTCATAGTACTTATTCCATAGGACTGTTGTGAGGATAAACAAATAAAAAGCACTTATAACAGTTCCCTGGCAAATGGCATTCACCGGACCTGCATAGACATCCTTCGGAGCAAGTTTGCTCTGGAATACAGAATACTCTGAGAGTGTCACAGGTACACGCAATTAATTCTGAACTTAGAAACAAGCGGCAGAGCCACAGTCTCTCTGTAAGAGGGAGAAGGGCTCCAACTTCCACTACAGAGAATGTGGGGAAAAGTCAGGTTTTGTCTTTGTCTCTTTGGCAACCTCTTAAACCCAGCATTATCCATTCATTTACTCATCCCTAGCATCACGGGTAAGAACACCAGTTCTGGAGTTGAGGTGCCTGGGTTCAAATCCTTTCTCTACCTATAGGGAAGCTAATCACATGCTGAGACAACCAGAAAATCAGGTACCAATATTTTCTTAGAGGTTAAATTTTATATTTAATAAAAATTCAATAGTGAACATGGCATAAGTCAGAACTTTGTTGAACTTCCATTTTCTTGGTAAATTTGTGTCTAAATTGAAAATCATTCTTGGAGACAAGCTCTACAGTTTTTTCATTGCTGTGGGCTTTGGTCAAGCCCCGACTCTTCCTCTTATTAGCTTTGTGACTTCAGAAGCTAGTTAATATCCTTAAGTGTTCATTTTCTCGTCTATGAAATGGGATAATAATATCCGTAAGATAACTCATAGGAAATACCTCACACAATGTCTGGGACATAAAGACTGTTCATTATGTGTTAGGTGTCTTTACTGTTCTTTCAATTAACAAATATTTACTGAGTACTTTTCATGTGAAAAGCACCTGACGAAGGACACTAGTGAAATAAAAGGAAATTATCCTAGAATTGGGAGAAGGATGTGCTGATGGGATTCAGAAGAAGACATTCCCTAGGTTAGTTCTCCACCTGAGGAGTCTCTCTATTCTCAACAAAGCTAATGGAATGATATTGAAAACAACAAAAATATGGTTTAAAAGCAAGCTAGAGGAAAATGGGTAGATGTACACCCCATTAATCCTGAGGATGCATCTCTAATTGGAATGCCACCCAGCCAAAGAGCCGGGGTGGGTTGGAATGAGATTATGAGAAAGCTTGGGGATGCTGGTTTGTGGGGTAATAAGTGAGTGTGGGTTAATTCGGTCTGCTGCACTCAGGAATCCTGTTCCATTGGAGCCTGTCCTGGCCATGGCCCTCTCAGCACAGTAGCTGTCGATAACTGACAGTGCCTTGATTCCAAGGTGACCAGAGGAGTCAGACACCTGTTTTGTGCTAAGAACCAATGGGCTTATGGAGTTGGTAGGGCTGCTGGAATGATTTTTTCCTTTGGTCGAAGCAAATGTACTCGAAGATGAAACTAACCAAGAAGACCAAACCACAATAGCTTTGTAACCTCCAGTTAGAGTTCATACCACATTCTTGGGGTTAGGTTATACCCAAGAATCTTTCCAGAGGCAGAAGAAAGGACACATAGGATGGGCTAGGATCTTGAGGACTATCATTGATACCATGTCTGGGAACAACACTGGTGTTCACTAAATACTCTCACACAAGGACTGAATGCTGACCTCAGGGAGGTTGACTCTGAAGAGAGATTCAGTTTTCAGGTTGTCCACACGAAAGTGGGCAGACAGGCTACTGTGGGGCCTGGTGAAAGCTGAAGAGCTCTCTTATATGCGTCTGCAGGTTGTGTTCAAAGACGTTCACCATCATCAAACAATAGATTTTTATCCCATGTCATGGATAAGAATCCAGATGCAGACGGAGTTTAGTGATTTTCCATAGAACCGAAGCTGGTTCAGGGCTCTCTCCATTATACCAGCCTGTCTCGCTTGCTGTTAGAAAACTTCTCAAAGCAGAAGTTAAGAGCTTTGTTCAGGGCTGGCTGGGGTGAGGGAGTGATATCAGATTATAATGGAATCCATGGTCTTTAGAACTACCGGCCATAAATAGAAGCAAAGAGCCTGCAGAAACTCAAGATGCCAAGATGAAACATCCTCTTCTGGAGGATGAGGATGGTGAAGCAAGTCTCTTGATGAGAGCAAGAGTACCAGCAGAGAAACAATAAAAGAAGCACAGCAGCCTGAGAAAGTTGGTCCCATTTTGTCTTAGGACCTTAAAGGCCTTCCTGAGGACAGGTAGGAAGTAGGATTCAGGCTCAAGGTACACTAGGCAAGAAAGAGGGTGGCAGAGTTGGTGAGTGATCACCCCCCGTCCTGCACACACCCCCCTTTGTGCACATCTTTTAGTCCTCAGTCTGGATGTACATCTGCATGGGGTTTTCCTGCCACTCAGGCAGACAGGCCAGGCTTGCAGCCACTTCCTTCTGGACAGGCCAGCCCCAGGCCTCGAAGAAAGGAACCAGATTCTTCTGTACCCTTTCAGAGAACTTCTTCACCCACAGATTCATCTTGCCAGTGTTGTCTTTGGGGATGTCAGAGAGGGTCTGGTACTCAGCAAAGAGCTGGGTGAATGGCTCCCATCCAAAGGCCTCCTGGAGCTGGAAGAGAAGGAAGGGGCAGGATGAGGTACAAGTTTGTGAAAATACCTGCAACATGCGTGTTCATGAGTGCATCTCATTTCTGGTGATTTCTTCCCCTTAATCATTCACTAGCTTCACTTCTTTGCTTGCCCTTATCTCCCCATCTCAACCCTGCACATAAACACAATCTTATTGGCTCATTCCACTTCTTGGCCACAAACTCTGTACCCCCTGAATGTAGTAGGGGACTACATGAAGACCCTAATGGCTGAAAAGAGGTAAATACTCAATAAATGACAGTTATCATTATTATCCCTATTTTAAAAAATTATATCCCCAGTTCCTAAGTGTTTCCCAGGCATCAGACAGGTTTGAGCCTGACTGAGATGGGGATTTGGGGAGCCAAAATCTGGGAACTTCCGACACCTTCCAGACATAATAAAACCTTCCAGACAGAATAAAACCCTTGTTTTTTTCTCTTTTTCAGCCGTCTCAGAGCTGTGACTATTTTCAAGGCTACTGTTTTTCTCTGTGGAACACTGCCTTTGGGACAAAACAAGGAAGAAGCAGGTATGTCACAAGGAGCTCAAAATGAGAGTGACTCATACTTTATAGGGAACAGCCCACCTGAAAGCCATGGCAGGAGACTCTTGCCAAGATTATAGAGATTTAGAATTAGCAGGGATCTTGAGGTTTCCGAGACCACCCCCTTTTATGGAGGAGAATCCTCTGACTCTGAGGTGTAAAAGCCCGAGGACAGATGGCATTTTGATCAGCCTCCCTCTGATCTCACTGTTGTGCTCTCACTGCTTATCTGCTCTCACTGCTTGGCCTTTGACAATCGTCCTGCTCATCTCTCTTAATTAGTAATCAACAAATTAAACATTTATCACACATATAACGTTAAAAAATATCTACAATGTGCCAGGTATTTCTAGGCAAAATGATTAAGGCTCTTGTTTATCTGGAGGTCACTGGTCAATGGGAGAGACAGACTTGTAAGTAAACAAATGACAAAAAAAGTTGGCTTGTCAAGGAGATGATGTCGGGAGAAGAGGACAAGAGAGCTGAATTTTGACAGGTGACTTGACAGGTAACAGACAAGGTGTTCAAGCACGTTGCAGCTGCAGGAAGGAAACGTGAGGAGGTATAGGAACAAAAACAGCAAGATGTGTTCATAGCGGGAAGCAGCTCGGTAAACTGCAGGATAATTATGGAGACAGGAAATTGGGAGATGGAGATGGAGGTGTTGGCCAAAGCCTGATGATAAAGGGCCTTCTGCACCCAGCTAAGCAGCTTCCATTTTATTCTGTGTGTGAAGGAGAACACTTGACGAGCTTAAACATGGAATATTCAGATTATTTCGGAAGTGGTGTGGAAGATGGATTATAGGTGGTTGAAGCAAGAAGCTGGAAAAACTGAGGAGGCTTTTAAAACAGAAGAGGATCCTGAGGATCTATGCTAAGGCAACAGCAGGAGGAATGATGGCGAGCAGACCTCCCACAGGTGAAGAAAACAGAAGGTATCTCTCTGTCCTGGGACCAAGTCTCAGGCTCCAAGGTGAGGGGTCTCCCCAAAGCTTTTGCAAAATGATATTCATGGTGAGTGGGTCAGTAGGTAGGGTGGAATTAGAGCTTTGCCTTACACTTCAGTGGCAACTACCATGTAAGGTCTCTTTCCCTGTAGACCCTCAGAATGGCTCTAGAAGAATCCTGAGCTGATGCTACACAGTTATCTCATTGACTGGGGCTGTCTCACACTCACTCTTCAGAAAATGAGTGAAAAAAGAAAAAAAAATCAGAGGGAGGGTTCAGAAGTGCAAAAGCCTGGGCTTGTCATTAGCTCCTGATTTTAGGTTCTGGGTCCATCATTTAAATGTGTGACATTGGACAGGATGCTTAAACTCTCTAACTCAGTATGTGCCTGTAAAAAGTGGGCAATACCCACTATCTAAAGAGTCATGGTAGACAGTATAGGAGATCTGATATGGGGAGTGGCTTTGACAACTTGAAAATATAAAAATTCAAAGCAGGATAGGGGAGGGGAAAGGGATTTATGCTTATTTCATAGGAAATCGACTCACTTTGGGACTTCGGTGTTCTTCTGTTGGGTTGGTTATTTACTTATTCATTCTAAAGACATTTTGGGTTCAAATGGGTGATGGAAATATGAGAATCACATTGACAGATTTACCTCCTAAGAGGCCTTCTTGTAATGGAGTTGCCCCTAACACATCACGGTAATTATGAAGGGATGCAACACTCACTTGACGCATAAAACTAAGGTGAGGGAAAACAAAGCAAAGCAAAATGATCAGCATTTCCAAGGCACCTACTTGGGGACAAAGGACGGACGAATGAGTGGGAGCGCTTTGACTCAGTCTCAGGAGTGTCTCACTCAGAGCTTCTGCTCTTGACTGATATACCCAGAGACTACATTCTCTACTTATTTTCTTTTCACAGTAGTTTTCATTTCCTCTTACATATCATCACAAAACCACAGTACGTGAGTGGGACGGGCATCATTATCTCCATCTTAGAGATGTATGACCTGAGAAGCACCGCCATGCAGCCAGGGGAGGTGGTGGGCCCAGGCTGATAGGGGTGGTGAAGGAGTTGGAGAGCTCCTGGGATCCAGGATGCTACACGACTGAGGGTCTAGTGGCCCCCATCTCCCTGAATTTCTGTTCAGTACCTTTAGATACGTTTCCAGAGCCGTCCACACATTCCAGTCATTCAGGGGCGCTCCCTTTCCCAGGTGTGTTTTGATCCTTTTCTCTCGTTCTGGAGGGCTCAGAGCTGGGTGGGCTTGAGCCCTGGGGATGTGCAGGACCGTCTCGTGCACATAGACTGACCAGAGGTTACAGGTGGCCTCGGTGGTGTGTGGGGGGAACTCCCACCCGTGCCGCTGCTGGTTGTGGCCCAGCTCGTGGATGGCTCCCCACAGACCTCTGCTTCTCATGCCCATCTCACTGATGAGCTCCTGCACCGACTGCAGGTGGCACATGATAGGGTATCCTGAGTGCATCCAGCCTGGGAACGCAAAAGGAAGAGTGAGGCATGGTGGGCGTGGTCCACCCAACCCCATCTCACTTCATTCCTCTCCATGGTGTAACTTTTTCTCGCCATCCTGGCTGCTGCCATAATTCCAGAACCTCCATGCTGATTGGAAAGCAGATGCTTTCTTTGACTTGGTCTGAAGAGTCCCGACCCTTCTTCCCGGCCTCCATGCTGGAGTTATGCTTCACCTTCTCTCTGGCCCCCCAAATGTTAACACTTTATATAGTCATTCTCACTATAATTCAGTGCTTCCTTTTGTGTGAGTTTTCTTTGCATGTGAGTCTGCGACATTAGGTCCTGTGTCTGAATTTGAGATCCCTGAGGCTAGGGCAGTGCCGTTCCTTCTCCTGTGTACGCTACTGTTGGCCAGAGTTATACTTTTTAACAGTAAAAATCTTGTGGTTTTTTGAAGATTAGAAAACAGGTCCAGAGGAATTTTCCACATGTTGGAACCAGATTTCCGTGGTTTTTTTTTTTTTTTTTTTTAAGATGGCCTTCTTTCCTCTAAACCACTGAATACTTAACATAAACCTCTTTACTCTCTCTTTTCATTGCCAACACGTTTGAAGGAGATATTTCTGTTTTAAACTCTCCTTGAAACAACGCTCACTGCCATCTTGAACTCCTGGTACCAATTTTTCTGAGACTGTTCTGCCTCCTGTGAAATCTTACGCTTTAGATGAACATGATTTACCTTTTCACATGTAAACATCTTTTCACCTCCATCAAAGTCCATGTCTTGAACATCTTTTTTTCCCTTACTTTACTGGTAAAATTATGCCTTACACATATTGGACGTTTAAAAAAGGCAAAATAGATGTCAGCAGAAGGAAGGAAATAAAGATCAGACAGGGAATATAAATAGAGATTAAAAAAACAATAGAAAAGATCAATAAAACCAACAGCCGGTTTTTTGAAAGGATAAACAAAATCAACAAACCCTGGCCAGGCTCACAAGAAGAAAAGAGAGGGGACTCCAATAAACAAAATAATAAATGAAAGAGGAGAAATAACAACTGATACCACAGAGATACAGAAAATCACAAGAGGATACTATGAACAGTTATATGCCAACAAATTGGACAACCTAGAAGAAATGGATGAGTTTCTAGAAACACACAGCCTGCCCAAATTGAGTCAAGAAAAAACAGATAATTTGAACAGACCAATTGCTAGAAGTGAAATAGAACCTGTAATTTAAAAAACTCCCTACAAACAAAGGTCCAGGACTGGACGGCTTCACAGGGAAATTCTACCAAACATACAAAGCAGAACTTATACCAATCCTTCTCAAACTCTTCCAAAAGATGGAAGAGGATAGAACACTCCCAAAGCCATTCTATGAAGCCGCCATCACCCTGATACCAGAGCCAGACAAAGACACTACAAAAAATAAAAATAAAAAACTACGGGCCAAAAAGAGGCAAAATAATAAATAAATGGTGTCCACAGACTAGGGGCATCCCTCTGGAGCACCCACCGGCTGAGATCTGCACATCAGCAACAATCCTCTCTGGATGGAGGAAAGGAAAGGGCTGGGCTGCCAGCCTGGCTATAGCCCGCATCATCTCATCCCAGAGGTGGAGTAAAGATTCGGGGTCCTCCAGGGCCTGGAGGTCTGCAGTTGGCACCGTCAAGATGATGTTGTCTGTTGCCAGCTCTCCCCAGGGAGCTGTGCTCTCCTGGATACGCCTCTTCCACTCCTCCAGGGATGTCTTACCTGGGAATAAAGGGCATGGAACCTGTCACCCACTTCCTCAACTTTCCTTGAGCTGAAAAACACAACTGGAACTAACTCCAGGAGGAGGACAGTGAAATGATGAACTACTATCATGTGGGTCTATGTGCTGTGAAGTGAAGGACAGGCCCCCAGACCCTTCCCTCTGTTCTGCCCGGAAGTCTCCATGGACACAGGGAGTCCCTCATCTCCTACCTCCACTGGCACCTCAGACAGTCCCTCCTCCTTTTGTCCACCAATCCTCTTCCCTCCCCTCCTTCAACAAGCCCATCAACACCACAGCACCCCCGGCTCTCCCACTCCCCTCCATGTTCAGTCCACTCACCCAGCCTGTAATATGGGGCAGGCACAGCCCTTTTGATGGTGACGGACACGGGGCCCAGTTTACTGCCCTTGGGCACGATGACATAGAGAAGGCCACCCCAGAGGCAGGAGACTGACAGTTTGGTCCTATCCATGCAGCACTGGTGAGTTACCACAGGGGCTCGAGACAGCTTGCTGGCACTCGTCAAGTCATCGGTGTGGCAGCCAATCTGTACCTGGAGAGGCGATTCCACCATGTGTGCTGTGGGTGTGTGGTACTGTGTGGATGGAGGGTATTAAAAAACTCTAGCTTCCCCTTTCTATGAGCAGTGCATGCAAACCTGTGAGCTTTTAGCACTCCAAAAACCATATGGACTGAAAGGTACGCAGAATCATTTTTCTAGGGATTTAAGCAGCTCCACAATGGACCATGATCAGGCAGACCAGGCATAACCCCGAGGCTGATATTGACTAGGGTTCTGTGGTGCCTCTGTACCAGGCAGAACCTGGGCTCTCGCTGCAGGGTTCAAGCCCCTGAGGTGATTCCGATGCTGGGAATGAGGCAGAGGGAATCTTCATCTGCCCTTTGTGCACAGACAGGAGGCCTATCCAGAGGCAGTGGGATATGGGGTGATGGGGGAGAACTGGTTCTGTCTTCCCCCTTTGTCTCAGCCTCCCGTCCTGGTCAGGTAGATGGAGTGCATTTTGTCTGGAGTCCTGTGACTGCTTTTCTTAGGTTTAATGTAAGTGAGCTTGAGAAAGGAGACTAACCCAAAAGAGACCCTTACTGTGGTAGGAAGTGACCCTCAAAATTGAGGCGGGAAGAATTTTACTTCTGCATGACGGCCTATTTTTGTGAGTGACAGGGTTAAGTACACCCTTCAGCAATCAGGGTGAAGAGGTAAAACCCAGAAAGGCCGTGTTGGAGAAATGAGTGAGGTTCCGAATACGTAACAGGCGCTCCTTCGCTTCATAGCCCTGTTGGGAGGTGGAAACCTGAGGGCTTGTGTTTGAGGACTGGATCTGATGTTAGGAGCTCTGGCATCTTCAGTCACTCCCTTAGGCTCCCTGAAACTTAGCTGTTTCATCTGTGAAATCTGTAACGTGGGCAGAACAATGCCTTCCTGCACTCCTGGAAGAAGTGTCGCGAGCTGGATGAGAATGAAGCTCTGTGGCTCTGAGATGTGGCAGTGGCGTTCTGGCCTTACCTTCAGGCCAGCAAAAACTGCAGCTTCAGACAAGGAGACTTCTGCATTTTGTCCATTTGGGAGGTAGAGCCCTGTACTCACCCAGGAATCACCGCTGCCTGACAAAAGCCATAGGAAAGGCTGAGTTATTCCCCCACCTGACTCCACCCCACCTGGAACCTCACAGCCCCTCCCAGAGGTGCAGCCCTGCCCTGTGCACCTCATCTCATCCATGCTTCTTGCATCCATCCCACCTAATCCCTGAGCAGAACCCCAACCCCCGTCTCCTGGGAAGTACCTGTTAGAGAATGGAGCTGGCCTACCTGAGCTTCAGCACCTGCAATGTCCTGCAAATCTCGCTAGCCCCACCTTCCCCCAGGTCCCTCATTCTGTACCTGGGTTGCTTCCATCAATCTCCACTGTGATGGCGTGTTCTGAGGGGTACGAACTGGAGCTGCAAGACCAGGTTCCAAGCCCCTGTGCCAGCTGAGAGCAGTCTGTGCCGGAGCGTGCCAGCTCCGTGGCCAGGCAGAGCAGGGCAGCCTCATAGGAGTCACTGGCAACTGGCTTTTCCCTGCTCACAGCTGGGAGGCCCGACAGATGCAGCATCTTCCTCAGGAGCCGGTGCAAGGAAGCATAAGCAGGGACCCCCTCTGCGGGGATCTGCAGGAAGCCTGCTGCATCTGCTCCCAGTTTGGCCAGCCAGCTCTTTTCCAGGTTCCCACCCCCGCGGTTCACGATAAGCTGGAATTCAGACAGTGCCTTGCGGAAGTGGTAGCTCTGCTTCTCAGGGGTAGGGACAGGGAAACAGCCTGGGTCCAGAGTCCGAGCTAGGATACTGAGGCCAAAGCAGTTGAGTATGACGTTACCAGGGAAACTAGCCAAAGTGGAGCGGCCGGGGTTCTGGGAGGCCCACCACCAGGCCTGGCCCGCGATCAGCAAGCCCCCGCCCTCAGCCACAAACTCCTGCAGCTGCTCAGCCTCCTTGTCACTGTAAGCCACGCCGCAGTAGACACTCAAGTCAGCAGTCAGGTGGGGCTCCAGACTGCATTCCAGGCCATGCTCCGACAGCAGGGCACACAGGTTTCTTAGACATGTGTTCACCCCAACTTTGCTCGTCTGGCCTCTGGCCAGCCAGCGCACAGCATTGAGCAAAAAGGGCCCCATCTTGGGCGTACAGAGCATGCCCTCGTGGGCAGCCAGAACCACGCGTCCCCGGCCATAGCGGGCAGCTGCCAGGAAGCAGCCGAGAGAGGCATCTAAGCCCAGGGGGAAGGCCAGGGCCCCATGCACCAGCAGCTGCGAGGGGATTCCCCCTGTTTTGATGTCCAGCTCTGAGATCCCTTCCAGGAGCTCCTGCTGATCCTGCCCGAGATCCTCCCCAAACCTGGAAAAGAGACAAAGGAAAAGGAACAAAGGGGCTACAGTCAGTGAGTGAACCACTGAAATGAGCTCACTGAATAGAGCAATCTGTGTGGGTACAAAGATACACAGTTCATGCCAATCTTCTTATTCTCGCTAAGATTTGAGATTTGAATCACTCGTGTGACTCGCTGTATTGCAGTGGTCTGGAACTGAACTCGCAGTATCTCCGAAGTCTGCCTGTTACTAAACATATAAATGAATTGTTAGAAAAATGGATCTGTTATTCTTAGAGAAAGTAGTCCTACTTAGACATTTTTCAGAGTAACATTTCTGTAAAAGAAGGCAGTAAAAATCAAATCCCCCTCTCCACGTGCTAGCACTGATCTAGGAACATGTTACAAGTAAACTATTTAATACTACACTTGAAGATTTATACAAACTCTTTTTAAAAATTGTCACTTAGGTGATTCTAATATGTGCAGCACAGAAGGACAGCCACTGCAGGCCACCTTCTCCAACTCTGAAGGCACTCCAGCCATGTGGCTGACAGGGTCTTGGTGCTCCGGCCGGGTGTCAGGCCTGAGCCTCTGAGGTGGGAGAGCTGAATTCAGGACATTGGTCCACCAGAGACCTTCTGGCCCTACGTAATATCAATCAGTGAGACCTCTCCCAGAGACCTCCGTCTCAGTGCTAAGACCCAGCTCCACTCAATGACCAGCAAGCTCCAGTGCTGGACACCCCATGCCAAACACCTAGCAAAAAGGAACACAACCCCACACATTAGCAGAGAGGCTGCCTAAAATCATACTAAGTTCACAGACACCCCAAAACACACCACCAGATGCGGTTCTGCCCACCAGAAAGTCAGGATCCAGCTGCATGCACCAGAAGACAGGCACCAGTTCCCACCACCAGGAAGCCTACACAAGCCACTAAACCAACCTTACCCACAGGGGGCAGACACCAAAAAAAATGGGAATTACGAACATGCAGCCTGCGAAAAGGAGACCCCAAACACAGTAAATTAAGCAAAATGAGAAGACAGAGACATATGCAGCAGATGAAGGAGCAAGGTAAAAACCCACCAGACCACACAAATGAAGAGGAAATAGGCAGCCTACTTGAAAATGAATTCAGAGTAATGATAGTAAAGATGATCCAAAATCTTGGTAATAGAATGGAGATAATACAAGAAATATTTAACAAGGACCTAGAAGAACTAAAGAGCAAACAAACAATGATGAACAACACAATAAATGAAATTAAAAATTCTCTAGAAGGAATCAGTGGCAGGATAACTGAGGCAGAAGAACGGATAAGTGACCTGGAAGATAAAAGAGTGGAAATAACTACAGCAGAGCAGAATAAAGAAAAAAGAATTGAGGATTGTCTCAGAGACCTTGGGGACAACATTAAATGTACCAACATTCAAATTACAGGGGTCCCAGAAAAGAAGACAAAAAGAAAGGGACTGAGAAAATATTTGAAAAGATTATAGTTGAAAACTTCTCAAACATGGAAAAGGAAATAGTCAATCAAGTCCAGGAAACACAGAGAGTCCCATACAGGATAAATCCAAGGAGAAACATGCCAAGACACATATTAATCAAACTATCAAAAATTAAATGCAAAGAACAAATATTAAAAGCAGCAAGGGAAAAGCAACAAATAACATACAAATGAATCTCCATAAGGTTAACAGCTGATCTTTCAGCAGAAACTCTGCAAGCCAGGACGGAGTGGTAGGACATATTTAAAGTGATGAAGGAGAAAAACCTACAACCAAGATTACTCTACCCAGCAAGGATCTCACTCAGATTTGATGGAGAAATTAAAACCTTTACAGACAAGCAAAAGCTAAGAGAATTCTGCCCCAACAAACCAGTTTTACAACAAATGCTAAAGGAACTTCTCTAGGCAGGAAACACAAGACAAGGAAAAGACTTACAATAACACACCCAAAACAATTAAGAAAATGGTAATAGGAACATACATATCGATAATTACCTTAAATGTAAATGGACTAAATGCTCCAACCAAAAGACCTAGACTGGCTGAATGGATACAAAAACAAGACCCATATATATGTTGTCTACAAGAGACCCACTTCAGAACTAGGGACACATACAGACTGAAACTGAGGGGATGTAAAAAGATATTCCATGCAAATGGAAATCAAAAGAAAACTGGAGTAGCAATTCTCATATCAGACAAAACAGACTTTAAAATAAAGACTATTACAAGAGACAAAGGAGGACACTACATAATGATCAAGGGATCAATCCAAGAAGAAGATATAACAATTGTAAATATTTATGCACCCAACATAGGAGCATCTTAATACATAAGGCAAATGCTGACAGCCATAAAAGGGAAAATCGACAGTAACACAATCATAGTGGGGGACTTTAACACCCCACTTTCACCAATGGACAGATCAACCAAAATGAAAATACATAAGGAAACACAAGGTTTAAATGGTACATTAAACTGGATGGACTTAATTGATATTTGTAGGACATTCCATCCAAAAACAACAGAATACACATTTTTCTCAAGTGCTCATGGAACATTCCCCAGGAGAGATCATATTTTGGGTCACAAATCAAGCCTTGGTAAATTTAAGAAAATTGTAATTGTATCAAATATCTTTTCTGACCACAACGCTATGAGACTAGATATCAGTTACAGGAAAAAAACTACTGTTAAAAATACAAACACATGGAGGCTAAAAAAGACGCTACTAAATAACCAAGAGATCACTGAAGAAATCAAAGAGGAAATTTAAAAATACCTAGAAACAAATAACAAAACACGATGGCACAAAACCTATGGGATGCAGCAAAAGCAGTTCTAACAGGGAAGTTTATAGCAATACAATCCTACCTCAAGAAACATCTCAAAAAAACAACCTAAAGCAATTAGACAAAGAACAACAATAAAAAAAAAAACCCAAAGTTAGCAGAAGGAAAGAAATCATAAAGATCATATCAGAAAGAAATGAAAAAGAAATGAAGGAAACGATAGCAAAGACAAATAAAACTAAAAGCTGGTTCTTTGAGAAAATAAACAAAATTGATAAACCATTAGCCAGACTCATCAAGAAAAAAAGGGAGAAGACTCAAATCAACAGAATTAGAAACGAAAAAGGAGAAGTAACAACTGACACTGCAGAAATACAAAGGATCGTGAGAGATTACTACAAGCAACTATATGCCAATAAAATGGACAACCTGGAAGAAATGGACAATTTCTTAGAAAAGCACAACCTTCCGAGACTGAACCAGGAAGAAATAGAAAATATGAGCAGACCAATCACAAGCACTGAAATTGAAACTGTCATAAAAAACCTTCCAACGAACAGAAGCCCAGGACCAGATGTCTTCACAGGCGAATTCTATCAAACATTTAGAGAAGAGCTAACACCGATCCTTCTCAAACTCTTCCAAAATATAGCAGAGGGAGGAACACTCCCAAACTCATTCTACGAGACCACCATCACCCTAATACCATAACCAGACAAAGATGTTACAAAAAAAAGAAAACTACAGGCCAATATCACTGATGAACATAGATGCAAAAATCCTCAACAAAATACTAGCAAACAGAACCCAGCAGCACATTAAAAGGATCATACACCATGATCAAGTGGGGTTTATCCCAGGAATACAAGGATTCTTCAATATATGCAAATCAATCAATGTGATACACCATATTAACAAATTGCAGGATAAAAACCATATGATCATCTCAATAGATGCAGAAAAAGCTTTTGACAAAATTCAACACCCATTTATGATAAAAACCCTCCAGAAAGTAGGCACAGAGGGAACTTACCTCAACATAATAAAGGCCATATATGACAAACCCACAGCCGACATCGTCCTCAATGGTGAAAAACTGAAACCATTTCCACTAAGATCAGGAACAAGACAAGGGTGCCCACTCTTACCACTATTATTCAGCATAGTTTTGGAAGTTTTATCCACAGTAATCAGAGTGGAAAAAGAAATAAAAGGAATCCAAATCAGAAAAGAAGAAGTAAAACTGTCACTGTTTGCAGATGACATGATACTGTACATAAGAATCCTAAAGATGCTACCAGAAAACTACTAGAACTAATCAATGACTTTGGTAAAGTAGCAGGATACAAAGGTAATGCACAGAAATCTCTTGCATTTCTATACACTAATGATGAAAAATCTGAAAGAGAAATTAAGGAAGCACCCCCATTTATCATTGCAACAAAAAGAAAATATCTAGCAATAAACCTACCTAAGGAGGCAGAAAACCTGTATGCAGAAAACTATAAGACACTGATGAAAGAAATTAAAGATGATACAAATAGATGGAGAGATATACCATGTTCTTGGATTGGTAGAATCAACAGTGTGAAAATGACTCTGCTTCCCAAAGCAATCTACAGATTCAGTGCAATCCCTATCAAACTACCACTGGCATTTTTCACAGAACTAGAACAAACAATTGCACAGTTTGTGTGGAAACACAAACGACCCCGGGTAGCCAAAGCAATCTTGAGAAAGAAAAACAGAGCTGAGGGAATCAGGCTCCCTGACTTCAGACTATACTACAAAGCTACAGTAATCAAGACAGTATGGTACTGGCACAAAAACAGAAAAATAGATTAATGGAATAGGATAGAAAGCCCAGAGGTAAACCCACGCACATTTGGTCACCTTATCTTTGATAAAGGAGGCAAGGATATACAATTGAGAAAAGACAGCCTCTTCAATAAGTGGTGCTGGGAAGACTGGACAGCTACATGTAAAAGAATGAAATTAGATCACTTCCTAACACCATACACAAAAATAGACTCAAAATGGATTAAAGACTTAAATATAAGGCCATACACTATAAAACTCTTAGAGGAAAACATAGGCAGACACTCTATGACATAAATCACAGCAAGATCCTTTTTGACCCACGTCCTAGAGAAATGGAAATAAAAACAAAAACAGATGGGACCTAATGAAACTTAAAAGCTTTTGCACAGCAAAGGAAACTATAAGCAAGATGAAAAGACAACCCTCAGAATGGGAGAAAATATTTGCAAATGAAGCAACTGACAAAGGATTTATCTCCAAAATATACAAGCAGCTCATGCAGCTCAGTATCAAAAAAACAAACAACCCAACCCCAAAATGGGCAGACGACCTAAACAGATATTTCTTCAAAGAAGATACACAGATTGCCAACAAACACATGAAAGGATGCTCAGCATCACTAATCATGAGAGAAATGCAAATCAAAACTACAATGAGGTATCACCTCACACCGGTCAGAATGGCCATCATCAAAAAATCTACAAACAGTAAATGCTGGAGAGGGTGTGGAAAAAAGGGAACCCTCATGCACTGTTGGTGGGAATGTAAATTGATACAGCCAGTATGGAGAACAGTACGGAGGTTCCTTAAAAAACTATAAATAGAACTACCATATGACCCAGCAGTCCCACTACTGGGCATATACCCTGAGAAAACCATAATTCAAAAAGAGTCATGTACCACAATATTCATTGCAGCACTATTTACAATAGCCAGGAGATGGAAGCAACCTAAGCGTCCATCGACAGATGAATGGATAAAGAAGATGTGGCACATATACACAATGGAATATTACTCAACCATAAAAAGAAACGAAATTGAGTTATTTGTAGTCAGGCGGACGGACCTAGAGTCTGTCACACAGAGTGAAGTAAGTCAGAAAAAGAAAAACAAATACCATATGCTAACACATATGTATGGAATCTTAAAAAAGTGGTTCTGAAGAACCTAGGGGTAGGACAGGAATAAAGTCGCAGATGTAGAGAATGCACTTGAGGACATGGGGAGTGGGAAGGGAAAGCTGAAACGAAGTGAGAGAGTGGCAATGACATACATACACTACCAAATGTAAAATAGCTAGCTAGTAGTGGGAAGCAGCTGCATTTCATGGGAGATCAGCTCGATGTTTTGTGACCACCTAGAGGGGTGGGATAGGGAGGGTGGGAGGGAGACGCAAGAGGGAGGGGATATGGGGATATATGTATACGTATCGCTGATTCACTTTGTTATATAGCAGCAACTAACACAACAATGTAAAGCAATTATACTCCAATAAAGATGTTAAAATATTGTCACTTAAATCTGATGAGCATATTTACTACTTCTTATTGAGAAATGGTCAAAATGTAATGAATTGAGGAAAGATTTTGTATTTCAAGAATTTTTAAAACCGATTTGTAGATACTTTGTCAAGCGACAGGAGATTGGTTAAATAAGTTATGGTTAACTGTAGATAGCATATCATATGGCAATTAAAATTATTACTGGAAAATGCTTCATAGAAAAAATTTTAAGTCAGATTCTAATATACTATGCTCTAAATAAGCCACATTTTGCACAACAAACTGCCAAGAACAAACAAACAAAAAACAAAATCCACAAGACCAGACAGAGAAACATTATCCAAAGTATGTTTATCAAAATGTCCTCAGTGATCATCTTGGCTAGTGGGATTTAGATGATTTTAATTACCTTTATAAAACTTTGTCTCATAATAAAAATCAAATATTAATAAAAAGGTTTAGTCACTCAAGTAGCAGAACATTACTGAAGAAAATTCCTCCTGTACAGTTTCTCCTTAATTTCTCTTTAGCATGAAAATGGAGACACACGTTTTAATTTTGTCATTCCGTTTTCAACTAACATGGCCAGATGTCAAAAGGGTTCTGGCATCAGTTTAACTTGTACCTTTTTTCCACCTGTAGAGGCTTAAAGACTTATTTTGTGGGGCAATGACGCTGAGCCACAACACTTAGCTTATAGGCTTAGCTTCCACACTAAGTGTTCTGCCAGAATCTTCTGACGGGCACCTTGTGAAGTCCAGCTACTGATAAAACACCTTCACTATGGAGAGATGTGATAATGAGACTGGGAACCTGAAGGTTTACACTCATGTGCTTATAAAAATGTGTAACTGCCGCTGTCCAGCTGAGCAGGTCATTGGTGGACTCTGGCTCTGACTGGTCAGGATGATCCTGCTTCCTCCCTTGGCAGAGTAGCTGGAAGAGCCTGTGAAATTTACATCCCCTCTCCAAGCCACCACTTGCTTACCACCACTTGTGTCTGGGAGTATTCAATAAAGACGACGTCCCTAAGTTGGCTAACATAGTACCTGATATATAGTAAGTCTTCAACACATGTTAGTGGGTATATAAAACACACAAATACACACAGAATATTTATCTGATAATGAAAGACTTCATATCTGATAGACAGGGACCTTAATACCTAAAAGTATTAAGGGTTCACAGGGTTATGGGTTGAGTTGTGTCTCCTCCAAATTCATTTGTTGAAGTCCTAACCCCCAGGACCTCAGAATGTGACCTTATTTGGAAATAGGATCATTGCAGATATAATTAGCTAAGTTAGGATACGGTGGGCCTAATCCACCATGACTGGTGTCCTTATAACAAGAGGAAATTTGGACACACACACACACACACACACACACATAGGGAGAACGCCATGTAAAAATGAAGGCAGAGGTCAGGGTGATGCTTCTACAAGCCAAGGAAGGCTAAAGGTTGCCAGGAAACCACCAGAAGCAGGAGAGTGGCCTGGAGCTTATTCTCCCCACAACCTCAGAAGGAACCAACCCTGCCAACCCCTTGATCCCAGATTTTTAGCCTTCAGTGGTGTGATGAAAAAATTCTGCTGTTTAAGCCAGCCAATCTGTGGTACTTGGTTATGGCAGCCCTAGGACGTTAACACAGTCACAATTGTGAAAACTGATCCACACAGGACACTCTGGGGGTAGGTGATCTGTAAAATTGGTCTGGATGTATCCTAACATTCTTGGACTTATTTTTTTGTTTTTAATTAATTAATTTTTGGCTGCGTTGGGTCTTGGTTGCTGCGCGCGGGCTTTTCTCTAGTTGCAGCGAGTGGGGGCTACTCTTTGTTGTGGTGCGCGGGCTTCTCATTGCAGTGGCTTCTCTTGTTGCGGAGCACGGGCTCTAGGCACACGGTCTTCAGTGGTTGTGACTCACGGGCTGTAGAGCACGGGCTCAGTAGTTGTGGCACACAGGCTTAGTTGCTCCACGGCATGTGGGATCTTCCCGGACCAGGGATCGAACGTGTGTCCCCTGCATTGGCGGGTGGATTCTCAACCACTGCGCCACCAGGGAAGCCCCTTGGACTTACTTTAAAAACACTGATAACTGAATCAGAAAGTTACCCAGGGGTAGGACCATATCTTGTGTGTCTCTAGTTCCAACAGCACCTAGTGTGGTGTCCGGTGGTAAGCACTACCTAGCGGTAGTAAGACATGCCACAGAAATGAGGGGGCAATCATGTAAAATTAACATGCAATGGGCTGAGAGCAGCCCTCTGAACTGCGATGCCTCTCACCTTTCTTCTGAAAAAGGACTCACCCTCTCACTTATACAGGAGTACATGTGTGTATATGTATTTATATGTGTTTATATATACACATAGGCATGCATATGTACACAGAGACATGTGTGCACACCCATATATGTATACATATACTATATATGAAATGATTATATGGGCCTGAGGAAAACTATGGAAGATGACATCCTGGGTTGTCAACATGGTTCCTGGGGAAGGGGTGGGAAGATGGTGTGCACAGTACCATGAAGGAGGAGCAAATAAAAGCCTGGCATTTAATCATACTACAGCTTACTATTTATCAGTTATAAACAACAGGGAGACCTCTGAGAACTAACGTGGTCAGATGTTCCAAAACATTTTTTTGAGTAGAAATTTTAAAAATAAAAACTAACAATTTGGTGATACAATTTATATAAGACAAAAATAAAACAAAATAAATATATGTCAATATATATGTCAAAAAAGTCAGGACAAAAATCACAAGAGTGTAAGAAGTATTCTGAATTGTGTGATGGAGACAAGGGGTTGGTATTGAAAGAGCTGCTCAAAGGGGACTTGTCTCATCAGTATTTTTTTTTGAAATACGGAGAATGTATGAATATATTTCTCAGGTAATTAAGAATTAAATTTTAAATGTTAAGGTAACTGATGGAAAAATAGAACTGAGAAGCATAATCTACAAATATGCTGGGAGAATTTAAGGAGTAGAGAAAACTAGGTCAAATACTGTAATGAAGAAAAAATGTAAAAAGAAACAAAGTATAAAAACAAAACCGGGAAACAACAAGGCAAGAGTAAGAAATACACTTGAATTATCACTATCTAGGACTGGATTACATTTGTATACAAAGAGACAGATGCTCTCAGACTGGGCTAAAAACATCTAGGTATAAGTTGCTTACAAAAGACACAATTGAAACTATCAATAAGTGGTACACAAAGATTGAAATGAGGAAATCAACAAAGGTATATCTGGAAGATACAACAAATAGAAAGCTGAAGTGCCGGTATTAATATGAGATGCAGTTGATTTCAAAGAGGAAAGAATTAAACAAAAGATGAATATTTTCTATGAATAGAAGTTAAGCCTTCCAAAGATATAATTTTCATTAATTTTTATGGGCCTAAAAACAAAGTGCTGAAAGCAAAAACTGCTACAAAGAAAATTAAAATTTGATGAATTCGTAATCACATTTGAAAATAGTAACAGATCTCTCAGCATCCAATGGATCAATTTAAAAAAAAAAGAAAAAAAGGATAGAGGTGATTTGAGCAGAATGACTGGCAAACTTGATTAGAACCAGAACACAATGGTGCAATATCGCCTGGAATCTGAGGGTGAGAAAGTGAGAGCCTAGAATGCTGTGCTCTGTCAGCTCGTTGTGTAAATATAACAAAAATGAAGACAGACGTGATACATTAAAAATATAACTCTTTAGAACACACACACAGGCATAGACAAGCAATTGAGAGGCTCCATATCAAACTTCTAAGAGCGGCTACCTTAGTCCAGAGGCATGAGACTGGGAACGGTGGTGTGGGATGAAAGACAATTTGCCACTCTCCTCTATACATTTTTTAATTGGAGTATAATCGCTTTACAATGTTGTGTTAGTTTCTGCTGTACAATGAGGTGAATCAGCTCTATGTATACCTATATCCCCTCCCGCTTGGACCTCCCTCACCCCCCACCATCCCACTCATCTAGGTCATCACAGAGCACCGAACTGAGCTCCCTGTGCTGTACAGCTGGTTCCCACTAGCTATCTATTTTACACATGGTATCTATGTATCTTATTTATGTCAAACCTAAGCTCCCAATTCATCCCACCCGTCCCCTCCCGCCCCCCGCCCCGTGTCCACACATCCATTCTCTACATTGCGTCTGTATTCCTGCCCTTGTATTTTTCATTATAAGCTTGAATTCATTTTGAAATATTTTTTGTAAAACGGTGAAATGTTTCGGGACTTCCCTGGCGTTCCAGTGGTTAAGACTTTGCCTTCCAGCGCAGGGGTTACGGGTTCAATCCCTGGTCAGCGAGCTAAGATCCCGTGTGCCTCGCGGCCAAAAAACCAAAACGGAAAACAGAAGCAATATTGTAACGAATTCAATAAAGACTTAAAAATTGGTCTAAATCAAAAAAAAAAAATCTTTAAAAAAATTTTTAAAAAAGGTGAAATGTTTCTCAAAAGAAAAGAAAGGAGCAAGAGAGGGAGGGAGGGAGGGAGGAGAGAAGGAAGAAAGGAAGGGAGGAAGGCTGGACAAGCAAGCATAGAAGATGGGATGTCAAGGAATTCTCAACAGATGTTTCTATTTACCAATATTTGAGTCTTGTATAATATCTATTTCCAGTATTTAAGTTTGTATAATAACATAATGAAAGTAGCTATTATTTAACGAGGTTTAATATATTCTAGGCATTTACACATACAGATCATCTCATTTAATCATTATAATAAACCTGAAAGTTATTATTCTCGCTTTATAGATGAGACAGAAAAGTTAGGCTATTTGCCCTATGTTTCTTAGCTAATAACTGGAAAGGACAGGAAACAAATCCAGGGTGGTTTGTCTCTAAAGCCAATGATGTTGTCCACACACCAGTAATCTCTCAACTACTGAGTTTTGAATGAAGACCACAGTTGGGTATGCGGCCATCAACAGGTATATTTTGTGCAAAAGAGGCTTTAAGTAGACATGAAAGTGTGAATATACTGCATTTATGGAAAAGGAAAAGCATGTGCTCCTTCAGAGCTGGAAGTGCAAGAGAGGGCACTGAGGGGAAAGGAAGGGAGAGGTGGCAGTGCTCAGGTACCAAATCACACCTGAGCAAACAGGTGATACAGGAGATGGCTTTCTCATGGAGATTTAAAACCTGTCATAGTAACGACAGCAATGATCAGAGAGTTCAGTGTGAGGCGAGCTGCTGTCATTGTCACCATGCATTGGCCTTGTCTCTTCTCTCCCATGTGCTGGCTACTAGACCTATTTCACGTGGGGTGTTTGCTTCTTAATTTGTTTTCTTCACTCTGAAATTCCCCCTTTTCATCTCATTCTGTCTCTTGTTTTATATAACATACATTTTTAGAAAGCTCTGTTAGAGCGTGAAGCGTTCTCAAGGAGTGAATGTGTCCTCATTCATATATTTATTCGCTAATTATATAGTCTGCAAATATTCTGTTCTGTTCATTGGGTCATATTTTTCTTCCAGCCATGATTGATTCTGTTGTCTTTCCACACCAAATTTCTGTCTAATATTTCCCTTTTAAATTTAATATAGCCTTTTTATATAGTTATTACATAGTTTTTTTTTTCACCATGGGCATGAGCAGATCTTTTGCATGTTCTGATATCGTGTGGGTGAGGTCCTCTTGATATTCTTTCTAAGTTACCCCAGACCAGTTTGTAGCCACGTACCACATCCACCACCTTCTCAAATTATATTGGGGTCTGTATAATGCTTCCTTCCACTTTCTTATTGCTTAACGTCTGTATCTCTAACTGAAGGGCAAAGATCAGCTGGGGCCTGTTGCTGTCCTTACTGGGGGCGTGTCCCTCCCCTCTTTAGGGACCTAAAGCAAGGCCTACTCCACCCAGCCAGGCATGGAATGCACTGGAGGTGTTCAACCCACCATTGTCTTTGGAAGATGGCAAACTCCAGCATCCCTTTCTGCCTCCACCAAATTCTGAAGGAGCTTTGCTGCTTTTACATTTGAGGGTTTTTTCCCTTAAGTGTCTACTCACCCAATTTGTTCATTCTTCTACAACATGAGAAGGCATCAGTGATACTTCTTGGATTTGTTTCAACTTTTTCCTGTGGTTGTGCATCGTGGGTAGGTACAGTCTCAGGAGATGCTGCACACCTGGCCACACATCAGTCACCTGGCACTCCCACCGACAGTGCTTTAGCAGTTCGTGGGATCAGCATCAGAACCCCCACATTTAGTTGTTTGCTTACTATTTTTCATTCACTTGGTCAGATTTGGTGGAGAGGGCAATTCTGGGGTCTAGGCTCATTTCACACTACCTTTACCTGGAAACTCTCTACATTTATGGATCTTGAATATGAAAACAGAACAGTGCTGCTTACAAGCTGAGAGTCCTCAGACAAAGACCTTTGCACTCTATGGGAATGTGGTGATGATCAAGAGAGATAACACATAATGTTTAAGAGAGGCATAAACCTAAGCTACTAGTTTGTATTTACTTTTATATGAGCAGCTCCTAATACACTCTAGACCTTGTAGGTTATGCCATGTGTAAGAGTAATGAGCTGCTGATCTGAGATTAATTTTTCCCCAGACTCTCCTGTGTCTTGGTATAAAAGCAGCAAATGCCTTTGGGTCTGGCTTTGCACGTTAAAGTACAGGCAGGACCTCCTCAGGTGTGTAAAACTAGGTGTGCAGGCAGCTTTTGCCCTGGGGGATAGGACCCTTGAGAGGATCTTTTGTTGGTTTTATGAGACTGCTCCTCCCCTGGGCAGACAGGGCAGTTCCCTTAAGGAGCTCCAGAGCCTCCTGCAGCAATTTAAAGTCAGCAAACCTGTTCGGTCAGCCCAGGAGCCATTGACCAAGATTTGTTGGCAGGAAAGTTCACTGAAAACCTCAAAGGAGACATGCGTGAAGGCGGCAGGAATCTGAGCTGAGGGCCTGGGCACCATACAGGCCTTTTAAGACTTTAGAGTTGATGGGGTCAGTCAACTCCAGCTCAGTTTTGGGCTGAGGCTGGAAGCCTGAGACACAGCACATTCTATAACATGAAGCTGTCTGTAGGCTCAACCCTGGTACCCAGGCCACCCTTTCCTTTCTCGTGGTTTAGGATGTGTATTCGTTCATGTATTTATTCATTACTTTACACAGTCTACAAATACCTGTTTCTCTCTACCATGTTTCACACATCAGGCACTGAGAATAACGCAGCACACATGACAGGCAAGATCAGTGCATCCGTGGAACTTTAGTCTTTGGTTGGCTAGACAGGTACCAGCAAGCACACATGTTGGGTATTTACAGATTGTGATCACTGATGTTCAGGCAAGAGATGGAGAAAAGTGAAACTGGAAGTTTAGTCTTAGTTTCAAGAGAGTCATTGAGGAAGACTCCCCTGAGGAGGGTGTTTGAGCTGAAACTGAATAAGGAAAATAAATTGGCTTTTCAGGAGCTGAAGGAAGATCCAGAATAGGAAGAGAAATTTGAAAACCAAGTCTTACATTCAGCTTTGCCGGAGCTACCAGTGCAATTTTTTCGATTAACTGAATTTCCAAATATCTGATATTTTGTAAGACAAACTGTAAGGAAAAAATGTTGCCTGCCATCCCAGTTCTACAAGGATCAAGCCACTGGCCAGTGCGGTCACGCACTGACTTATATAAAATTCGAACATGAATCTGATCAAGCCTCTCAACCAGGAGGTGGGAAACTTTTTCTTAGCAGCCCAATAATAAATATTTTAGGCTTGTGGGCCACATGTTTTCCACTGACACAACTCAACTCTGCCACTGTAACTCAAAAACAACCACAGGTGGCGCAGTGGTTGGGAGTCCGCCTGCCGATGCAGGGGACACGGGTTCGTGCCCCGGTCCGGGAGGATCCCACATGCCGCGGAGCGGCTGGGCCCGTGAGCCATGGCCGCTGAGCCTGCACATCCGGAGCCTGTGCAAACAACCACAGACAATATGGACACAAATGGACACCGCTGTGTTCCAATAAAACTTTATTTATGTAAACAGGGGGCTGGCCCACAGGCGATAGTTTGCCAATCCCTGCTGTAGAATCCAGATCTAACTTCCAATTTACAAGAAATATAGAGAACAGAGGAATACATTTAATGACACCACAGGGGTTCAATCAGCAAAACTCAGATTGTTTTGAAGGAAACACATTCTGTACTGTGGGGAAACTTCATGACAAAGTACCTAGTTTCTTCAACAAAACAGCAAGAGATAAAAAGAATTGGAAAAGAAACAACATTATATGAGACATAAAATTCATATCAAGCAATCAAAATATTTGGGTTTTAATAAAAGACCAATTCCAACAAACTGAAAAAATAAGACAGTTATGGAAACGAATAATGACATTAAGAGTATTACTACTTTTGGGTATGATAATGGTGCCTTGTGGTTATGTTTTCAAAACGATTTACATCGTTAGGGATACATATTAAAAAACAGATGGAATGATATGATGTCTGTGATTTGCTTCAAAATAATCTGGGGTGAAGCGGGGGTGTGGCTATAGATAAAATTAGATTGACTGAGTTGGCTGTTACTGAGCTTGGGTAATGGCTGCATGGGGGCTCTTTGTACTGTTCTGTCTACTTTTGCATATCTCTGAACTTTTCCATAATTAAAAGTTAAAACAAACATAAAATATACTTCAGATTCAGTGGCAGAGATGAAAAATGCAGGCATGGATGAAGAAAAACAGGTTTAGTTTGATGGACAGGAGTCCTTTGGAACAATTAAGAGCAGTTAGGTTGATGGGATTTAACCTTGTTTGTCCCTTCGAATTAAAGAGAAGTTGGAGTGAATCAGATCCACCCTGCCTCTCTGAGTAACTCATCACCTCCCAACCCTCTCAGAGGGAAGGAAGACCAAGGGAGCCAGGACTTGGGGCTGAGGACACTGCTAAATGCATACTAAATATGTGTACGCCCTTCCTTGTAGCAGAGTCTTGATTTCTTCAGAGATGCCAGGGCGCATTTAAAAATATTCGGCCCTTCAGACCCTCTGGCAGCTAGAGTTGGCCAGGTGAGCTAATTTTGGCCACTGAAATATAATAGAAGCCTAATGGTCAGGGCTCCCAGAAAATATATTATTTTCTGCATTAGAAGGGACATATTCAGGTGTATTCATTCTAGCTTATTCTTGCAGAGGTGTAATTATAGTGCCTGAAGCAGTAGTACCAATCTTGTAACCATAAAGATAAAAGTGAAACATTGTGATGGGAGGGGTGGGGGCCACGGGGGTGGGGAGAGAGCAAGAGAGAGATGGAGGGCGAGGGAGGAAGGGAGCGAGAGAGGGAGAGAATGGATTTGCATGAACGAACCTGGTCATCATGAAGCAGGGACTCAGTGCCCCAGGCCTGATTATCTTGCCCAGACTTTGTTACATGAGAAAAATAAACTCCTACGTGGTCAATCCACTATGATAAGGCTTCTGTTACATGTGGCCAAGCACAGTGAGTCACTGATAACAAGTTACCTAGAACCCCAGATATCCAAAACTAAACTCCAGACCTCCTCTAATCCGTCTTCTCATAGACTTTCACAGCTCCTTACGTGGCAACACACTCACCTTTTTTTTTGCGATAAGCGGGCCTCTCACTGCTGTGGCCTCTCCCGCTGCGGAGCACAGGCTCCAGACGCGCAGGCTCAGCGGCCATGGCTCACGGGCCCAGCCGCTCTGTGGCATGTGGGATCTTCCCGGAGCGGGACACGAACCCGCGTCCCCTGCATCGGCAGGCGGACTCTCAAACACTGCGCCAGCAGGGAAGCCCCAACACTCACCTTTAAGTCATTCGACCACCAAAATGCTTGACGTCTCTTTTCCCCCCCTCACTCCACATTCAGTCCATCAGCCAAGCCCGAGGGCAGGAAGGAGGAAGGAGCGGAGGTATGTGTCTCTCTCAGGCTGTGTCTCTGGCCATCACTGCGTCTTCTCTTAGGCTCCAGGTCCCATCAGACAGCCCCCGCATCTGGGGTCCCGGCTCCTGCTGGACAGGCCTCCACCAGGTGGCTGCAGCCCCTGGGCTGCTGGACCACCACTGCCTCTGCCAGTCCTGCTGCTGCTCATCTCCTGGCTACCTCGCTGCCTCCTGTGCAGCTTTCAGCTATGTCACCTGCTTAGTCAGCTACCCATATTAAATCCCTTCTGTTTGAAACACCAGTTAATGCTGACCAGGCCTGATTGATAAGCCTTCCCTGATGACCCTAACTAAAACATTCTCCACTCCCCTCGCGGTCACTTTATCACTTATCCTGCTTTACTTTCCTTGTAGCTCTTATCAATACCTGCTAGAGTATGTATCTATTTGTTTCCTTAGTTGCCTAATTTTCCACTGGAATATAAGTGTCAAGACAGCAAGGGTCTTCTGCATGGGGCCTGGCACATGGTATGTGCCTCACACAAAGAAACAAATGCTTTTCCATTCCTTTAAGAGATATTGACACACGCTCTCCAAGTCTCAGGCACTAGACAGATTGATGAATAAGACAAGTTTTAGACTGTCGCTTTGGCCACAGGTGGGAGTGGCAGTGAGAACCCAGCCGCTCTTGGGCTTCAGTGCATTTTAATTGTCCTATTTTCTATTTGTAGTGGTTCTGAAAAGCAGTGGAAAATCATGTGTATTTGGAAGCTCACCGAAGAGGGGGATCAAATCTATTGTGAACGTACATCAGACTCCCCATAGGGAAACACCACTCACCTGACCTGGAGAGGGATCTTGGGCACCTTCTTAGAGACCTTGAACCGGCTTCTGTCCCCACAGGTATCAGTGAAGTACACACCAGCCACACTGGTCACCTGGTTCCCTGGGAACTTGGACAGCACCTTGTCATGACCATGCTGACTGGCCCAATACCAGGCTTGGCCCCCCATGAGCAGGCCCCCTCCACGTTTCACAAACTGGATCAGCTCTGCAGTCATGGTGTCATTGTAGGCATTGATGCAATAAACCCCCAGGGGTTCTCTCGGTTCTGGCTGAATCTGTGCCTCAACCCCAGAGCCCTGCAGGATGTTTGCTAGTAATGCCAGGGATGGGTGCACTCCAACGGGAGCCCCAGGAGAGGGACAGAGCCAGCCCACTGCATTGAGAAGAAATGGGGCCAAGCCGGCGTCCAGCAGGTAGCCCTCATGGGACACAACCACAAGGCGGCCTCGGCCATAGGAGGATGCAGCAATGAGGACCTGGCCCCGATCATTCACCATCACCGGGAAGGCAGCCTCTCCAGTTAGAAGGAGTTCACTGGGGATGGGGCCTTTAGGGACATCCCAGCTTGTCACTCCATCCATGAGGGCCTCAAAGGCAGCAGCAGGAGTTGTGGCCATGGTTCAGTCAGCTGCAGAAGAAGAAAGCAAAGACTGAGCTTGGTCAGAACAAATGAAGGAATGAGTGAAAACAAAAACAACTAAATGCATTCAGATGAAGACTACTTGTCAGGTCCCCCACTGTGTGCCACGGCCTGGGGTGCAGCAAGGAACACAACAGACAAGGTCCCTGCTTTCACGAGCTTAATATTTGAGAAGGGGAAGGACAATAATTAGATAGGTAGATAAACAGATAAAATGCAGCAATTAATAAGTGTTAGATGAAAATAAAACAATGATGTGATATCGAGCAACCGGAAAATTACTTTAGATTGGGTGACAGGAGAGGCCTATAGGAAAAAGTGACCTTGAAGCTGAAACCTGACATTTAAGTTGAGGCCTGAAATGCTGCAAGAGAGCATTTTAGCAGTGAGAAGCCCCAGGGTGGCTGGAGGAACACACAGGGAGGAGCAGGACCTGAATGGAGTGAGGGCGGGGCTGGATCCCACGGAGCAGGTAGATCAAGGTGAGACCTGAGCTGACTTAGCATTTTCTTCTCTGGAAGAAAAGGTCAGTTGACCTTTCAGAAACTAAATTTCTTCTGGTAGCTTTGACCAAATGAATTGGAAACGCCTCCCAATTTATCATATCTGCCCTAACTAGGGAGCTCCCCGCCTCTACTTGGGGAGCATCCTGAGGTTTACCAGGTCTTTTAAAATTTGGTGTGCCTAGAACTGAGTTAATTACTCCCTTCAGAGCAGCTCCTCTTCGATAAATTACTTACACTTTAGTCTCTCCATTTACATAAGGAGAATAGTACAGCCCTTGGAGGATTATTTTTGAAGATGAAGAGAATGCGAATAAAAATGCCTTGTCCAGTGTCAGGTGTACAATGAGCACTGAGAAAACACTAGTGTCTGTTCCTCTGCTGTCTTTTCTAGCTTCCTAAGTGACAAGAGCCATGTAGCAGGTGCTCTGGGGGCCCCGGACCGCCTGTGACTCCAGCAACTGCCCTGGAGGACTTTCCGGGGCACTGGGAAACCTTTCTCACCTGGCAGGTGCCCTGAAGTGGCGGTGAGCTGATACAGGGTAAGCTTCACCCGGGGGAGGGCGTCACGGATAAATGCCACAGGGCTGTCCTAGGTGCATTCTGGAGCCCCTCACAAGGTCACCCAAGGAATTGAGTTCCAGGTGCCCACAGCGGTAAACAGCTCAGCGACAGCCCTTCCTTGCTGGCTTCCCCTCCTTCCTGGTCTCTTCCTCCCCATGTCTTCACTGTGCAGTACTGGGCTCACTTCCCAGATAAACTACCTGCACTCAGGTCCTTCTATCAGGTTTTGCTTTGGGGAACAACCTAAACTGACAGACACCAAACCCTTCCCTTCCACTACATCTGCCTCTGTCCTTCCTCCCTCCTGCTTCCGTACACCGTCAGCCACCTCATTTTGTTCATCTTCTTTCACGTGTCTCTCAAATATCAGTCCCTTCAGTTTACATTCATATCTAGATGAAACCAATCTGGTTTCTGTCCCCAGGATACATTCCCACCAACAATCTCCCTCAAGCCATCCTACTCACACGTCTTCCTAATCAGATCTCTCAGGTTCATCCACTCCCCCAGGTAAAAACTGAGTGGCTCACCCTGGATTTTAAGCCTCCAGGGTACAGGCTCTCCACAGTTTTTTAGACTTCTTCCTTCACTTTCTCCACCAAATCTCTGGTACGCTTGGCTCCCTGAGCATGCCCTGTATTCCTTGTAAAGTTCCAGCTCCTTTTTTTTTTTTTTTTTTTTTTGGTTTTAAACTGCCGTTCCCATCTGCCACCTCTTAATATTGCCCCAGTAAAGTGAATTCACAAAAAAGCACCAGTTCCCAGCTGGAGTATGGAGCCCGTGGGTGAGTGAGCTCAGCTTGCGGGTTTGGGGTAGGAAAAGGCAGCGAGAGATCAGGAAGCCTGAGGTCGAGCCAACCACCTCTGACAGGACAAGGGAGGTCTTTCACGAATCCGGGCCTCCCTAGTTTTACAGGAAAAGCACCAAAAAACCCAGGAGATGAGTAATATGTTCTCAGAACTTTGCCCACAACTCTCCATAACTACATGCCCGCGCGCGCGCACCCAGAATCACACCCACACACAATCACACATCTTTTGTCAAATTCTTGACTCACAAATTCAAAGAGGCGGGAGAAAAGTGTCTTGAGACAAACAGCAAATAGGGAAAGAAGGGCGAAACGAAACAAGAACGTGAACCTAAGAAGACAGACACCCCGATTGCCGGGAATCTTCTCGGATCTGTAACTGACACCTTGGGGCGTACCCGTGTCCCCAGGTGCTCGGCCCCCGGCCCACCCTACGGACCCGCTCGGATCGGCAAACTCACGCTGGGGCGGCCGGGGTGCGCGGTGCAGGCCAGAGCGTGGAGGCCGGAGCCGAGGTTCGGCAGGCGGTCCCGGCGCGGCAGGAGCTGCGGGGCGGGGCGGGGCGAGGGGGCGGTGCCCGGGAGGCTCCTCCCCGCCGCGCCAGGGGCGGGGCCGGGCTGCTGCGGGGTTCGCAGGCCGCCCCGCCCCCCCCGGGAGGTGGGGCCTCTCGGCCCTCGGGTGTCCGGGCCGAAACCGGCTACCCCGGGCTCTCCGAGAGTCGCGTCGGAGCGGGAGGGAGCTCCGCAAAGTTGCTGTCACAGTTGGTGAGGAAAGCACACGCCAAGTCTCCAATAAGGCAGACTCGGGGCGAAGAATCCCCCAACAGCAGCGTAACCCACGGCCGAGGCTCTGCTTGGGCCCCGCGTGGAACTGGGCCCCCTCCCCTCCGGTCCGGGGGTGCGGCGCCGGAGAACCCAGGCTGTCGTGTCGCCGCCTCAGGGCGGCTCCTGAGTTGAGGGGCTGCCCCTTGGTGGCCAGCGACCGGCCTTGCACGCCGTGCCGGACGGGATTCTCGGCGGTCCACGGAGCTCCACCAAGAGAACTGAGTCTAGGAGTGTAGGCAGAAATGCCGCCCAGTGATGTGCTTGCTGGGAAGGAAACGTGCCCGTTACAACACCAGACACGTCCATTCCAGCTAAAGCTATAGAGTGGCTGCTGCTTGGATTTCTACCTAAAACTGGTGGGAAGGTCAAAATCAAGGTTAAAGAGTTCTAAGTTTGCCGCGAATCGGATTTTGCACAGCTTTGTGCAGCAGATGCGCTGTTTTAACTTTTATGGAGTTTTTGTTTTGTTTTGCTAAAGGGGGAGAGAGTAACAGGTAGGGGTGGGGACACGCGTGCCTACTTGAGAGTGATTATGGAGAAGGGGGCTTTAGATCCCTATTTTATAATCCCCCCACCCCCGTTTGGGGCTAACACTGGTTATACATGTAAATCATCGCACTGTTCCTAAAGTTACCGGATGTATCTATTTTTGTTAAAGGTTCATGACTGTCTTTTTATAAGCATGAATTAAAAGTAGCAGTTAATCTTACATCCTCGTTGATTTTAACATGTTGTGGACACTTCACTCATATTCTCTTCTGTCTCGGGGCTTATCAAGGCCAGTGCCTTCACCAGATCTCGAGCCCATTCTCTTTGTAAAATAGGTAGCACCTCCTCCAGGATCTTGCTGTCGAGTTCCCTTTTATGTATTTTCATTTTTTAAATCTCTTCTTGACTTCTTCCTGGGTAAAAATATACTTTGGTAAACTCCATTTCTTGCCTATCTGTATAGAACATGTCATTTATTTCCTGCAGCTCACCCTCACCTTTGCCAAGAATGAAGTTCAAACCTTGCAATCCCGCTTCTGCTTCTTCCACTTCATTTCCTTCCCAAGTCCAGGCTCCACCCCTGCCTCCCCTTACGTGTACACTGGGTAGTGCTGACTGACTCCTTCATTTTCCCTCTTTGGTGTTAAATTAACATAATGCTAATTATTACTCTATTTTTCTTTGGATCTTTACGAAAATATACTTTCAGGATTTTAAAGCAGTTTTTTTTTGTTTGTTTGAGAGTGGGGGCAATCAGGAATGAAGTGCTGATACTTATTTTAATATGTTGTGAAATGCTTTTTGTTATGGGCTGAATTGTGATTGAGTTAAAATGAAGCCAGTGAGGTGGGGCCCTAATCTAATAAGACTGGTGTCCCTGTGAGAAGAGGAAGAGACTCTAGGGATGCCCTCACAGAGAGGACAAGCCATATGAGGACACAGTGAGAAGGAGACATCCCTAAGCCACTGAGAGAGGCCTCAGGGAAACTGACCCCTGCTGGCACCTAGATCTTGAACTTCCAGTCTCCAGAACGTGAGAAAGTAAATTTCTGTTCTTTAAGCCAAAGACAACTCAAAATTACCTAATCAGTAAATTCTAACAGTAAGTTAGTGGTTAAATTAAGCTACATCATACAGTGGAATACTTTTCAACTGTTAAAAGGAATGAAGTAACTCTGCAGGCACTAGTATGGAAATGTTTAAAAGCTTAGTGTTTAAAATGTGTTGGTTAGTGTGTGTAATATTATCTTGTTTAATATAGAAAAAGATTTTATAGAGACACACAGCTTCTTTGTGTGTGTGTGTGTGTGTGTGTGTGTGTGTGTGTGTGTGTGAAGAACTTGATAACCATAGTTACCTCTGATAAGTGATTCCAGGGTGTTTGGGAATGGAGAATACTTTTCATCTACTGTAGTTCTTTTTTAAAAATATATATTAATTATTTTATTTATTTATTTTTGGCTGTGTTGGGTCTTTGTTGCTGTGTGCGGGCTTTCTCTAGTTGTGGCGAGCAGGGGCTACTCCTCATTGCGGTGTGTGGGCTTCTCATTGCGGTGGCTTCTCTTATTGCAGAGCACGGGCTCTAGGCACGCGGGCTTCAGTAGTTGTGGCATGCGGGCTCAGTAGTTGTGGCTCGCAGGGTCTACAGCGTAGGCTCAGTAGTTGTGGCGCACAGGCTTAGTTGCTCCGTGGCATGTGGGATCTTCCCGGACCAGGGTTCAAACCCGTGTTCCCTGCATTGGCAGGCGGATTCTTAACCACTGAGCTACCAGGGAAGTCCTTCTTTTTTTAAATATAACTTTTCTTTTTCTTTCTTTCTTTTTTCTTTTGGTTTTATTGAGTTATAATTGACGTACAGCACTATATAAGTTTAGGGTGTACAGCATAATGATCTGACTTACATACATAAGGAAATGATTGTCACAGTAAGTTTAGTGAACGTCCATCGTCTCATATAGATGCGAGGTTAAAGAAATAGAAAAAAGTTTTCTTTGTAATGAGAACACTTAGGATTTACTCTCTGAACAGCTTTTGTATATCAGGTACAGCATGTAAATTATCTTTATCATGTTGTACCTTACATCTCTAGAACTTATTTGTCTTATAACTGGAAGTTTGTACCTTTCGACTACCTTCCTCCAGTTCACCCTCTTCCCACACCCAGCCTCTGGTAACCACAAATATAATCTCTTTTCCTAGGAGTTTGTTTTTGAAGTATCATTGAGCTACAACACTGTATTAGTTTTTTGTTACATAACACAGTGGGTTGATATTTATGTACGTTTAAAAATGATCCCCTTGATAAGTCTAGTTGTTGTCTGCCACTGTACAAAGATATTACATAATTATTGACTATATTCCTCACACTGCACATTTCATACCTGTGACTGATTAGTTTGTAACTAAAAGTTTGTACCTCTTAATCTCCCTCACCTCTTCACCACCACCCCCACCCCCCCGGCAACCGCCACCTGTTCGTTCTCTGTGCCTATGACTCTGTTTCTGTTTAGTTTTTTTTTGTTTTTTTTTTTTGCGGCGTGTGGGCCTCTCACTGTTGTGGCCTCTCCCGTTGCGGAGCACAGCCTGCGGAGCACAGCCTGCGGAGCACGCAGGCTCAGCGGCCATGGCTCACGGGCCCAGCCGCTCCGCGGCATGTGGGATCTTCCTGGACCGGGGCACGAACCCGTGTCCCCTGCATCGGCAGGCAGACTCTCAACCACTGCGCCACCAGGGAAGCCCTCTGTTTAGTTTTGTGTGTTCATTTGTTTTGTTTTTTAGATTCCACGTATAAGTGAAATCATAAAGTATTTGTCTTGTCTGATTTATTTCACTTAGCATAATACCCTCTAGGTCCGTCCATGTTGTCGAAAGTGACAAGATTTTATTCTTTTCTGTGGCTGAGTAATACCCCATTGTGTGGGGCTGCAGGGCCTTGGTGGTACCAGGGCTAGTGCTGGCCTACTGGCAGGTGGGGCTGGGTTCTGGCCCCTCTGGTGGGCAGTGGCGTGTCCTGGGGTGACTGGGGGTTCAAGGGGCCCTATGGTAGCTGGCCTGCTGTCTGCTGGGGCTGTGTTTCTACCCAGCTAGCTACTTGGTCTGGGGTGTCTCAGGACTGGGCCTGGCTGGCTGGTCGGTGGGGTCAGGTCCCAGTTCTAATAAGCTAGAGGACAGATCCCCAAATCGCACTTGCCAACACCAGTGCTTCACCGTGGGATGAGCACCCCAAAATGGCTGCTGCCAGCATCTATGTCCCCAGAATGAGTCCCAGTTGCCTTCTGCCTCTTTTGGAGGCTCTTCAAGATGAGTAAGCAGGTCTGACCCTGGCTCCTTTCATATTACTGCTTTTGCCTTGGGTCCCGGAGTGTGTAAGATTTTGTGTGTGCCCTTTAAGAGTGAAGTCTCTATTTCTTACAGCCCTCTGACTATTGCGAAAGTAAGCCGTGCTAGCCTTCAAAGCCAAACATTCTGGGGCTTGTCTTCCCAGTGCAGAACCCCTAAGGCTGGGGAGTCCCAATGTGAGGCCCAGACCCCTTGGTCCTTGGGGAGAACCTCTGCAATTTTCATTATTCTCCTGTTTGTGGGTCACCTACATGGGAGTATGGGTCTTGATTGTACCATGATTCTGTCCCGACTACCCCTTTTGTTGTGGTTCCTTCTTTATATCTTTAGTTGTAGAAGATCTTTTCTGGTAGATTCTGGTTTTTCTCATCAGTCCTTGCTCTACTATCCTTGTAAATAGTGTAATTTTGGTGTGGCCGTGAGAGGAGGTGAGCTCAGGGTCTTCCTACTCCACCGTCTTGGCCAAACTCCCCTCCAGGGGTTTTCTTTAAGGTTGCTCGATGTACAAAACTCCCTCCTACCAAAGTGCAATTTCCTTCTCCTAGAAAATGACTCTTTTTTCCTATCTTAGCTCAGTCATCACTTCCTTAGGAAAGACTGTCCTAACCTCCAGAACTGTACTAAATCCTCCTTCTGATAAACCTCTGTTCTTACCCAGGTTGTAATTCTACAGTTATTTGTATGCTCATCTGATTAATGTTCTCTCTCATAGGCCCTCATGGTATGAGTGTGGAGTCTGTCTCCTGTTTGCCCACCATTGATTTTGGTTCATTTCTGGAATGTAGTATCTTAATAAATATATAAATGCATGTTGAATAAATAAGTATATAGTGAATGTTCAAGAAATGTCTATTGAATTGGTGAGTAAATAAGTCTTTGGAGGATTAGTGCAAACCTGATTGGCAGAGAACCAAATGCAGTCATGTTGCAGAAAGAAGGAGCATGGCGAAACCTATACAAGGAAGACAGTTTGGATACAACAGATCAGAATTTCCGAATACTTCAGGATGGAAACCCAATGTGAGGTGAAGTTAGTTGAGTTCTTGGTCTCATACCAGCAAACAACTGACCTTTGAGAAGCAAAGTGGGAAACGAGCACTGAGGGAGGGTCAAGCAAGTTCCATGTCAGCGCTGAGCTCAAGATCTCTTTGGAGAGTTTGTGCTCTTAGGTTTTAACCGGTTTCTACCTACATCAATCTCAGTCTTTACGGTAAAATACCATATTTACTTTACCGTACTGTTCTAAAAGGACTCCTGAGCCTATTTCAGTGTTGATCTAATAGAAGAAGGGATTTCAAACAAAGGTGATTTTTCCAGGGTCAGAGAGCAGAAGCAGACCCAGCATCAGTAACGTACCTGCCATTTGGGAGCAAGGGTTGGCTGAAGAATGGAGACAAAGCAACATAAGGCACAGCATAAGGGTCCATTTTAAAAAATTGGGAAATGAAAGATGGTGACCAGCATGGATGTGACTAAGGATCATTGCTCATGTGAAGGTGTGAACCCCCAGGCCTTTCCTCCCACCCAGGAGAACACAGAAACTAGTCCATGAAAGTCAGCATATTCTCACGGGGCACATATTCTGTGAGGCACTCTGGGAGATGACGGTGATACTGTGGTCAGTAAGTCGAGAGAGGACAGGAGACACGAAACAACTATAGTATCAGATGGATTTATGTAGATGCTGAATTGGCTGCAAAGTAAGTGCAAGGGAACAGAAAGGAAGAAGCAATGATTTCTAATCGAGATATCAGAGAAGAACTTACAGAGGTAACACTGAAACTTAGCCTTGGAGAAATATGTATGATCTTTGTGGGCAGATGAGGGTGGCAGACATTACAAAGTGAGGCTGTGTCATAGTCTGCAGCATGAAGATGTGTGTGTGAAAAGCTTGGTTTGAGAAAAAATGTTCATTGTGAGTGAAGCTAGTTAACAGGACTTGTATATATAGTGCTAGCTCTACGAGGCATTTGGGCCAGATTTTAAGGGACTTTAGCTGGTACACTAAGGAGCTTGGATTGTAGTCTCCAATTTGTAGGAAGGTTTTTAAGAAATGCCATGTAAGAAACACTGAGGTTACCTCCTCAACATCTATTTTCTACCTCACCTCTCTTGTCCTTTCTAACCAAATCCCAATTTTGTTCAGATAATCTACCTCTCCCCTACAAGATTCAGGGGGAAATGAAGCCATTTCCAGTTCCAAGGGTAGATATGAATTAGCTTAAGCCAAGCATGCGAATCCATGCCCTTTGCACTGCAACGATGGGCTCTTTTTGGGTTATAAATAATGTAATAATTGTCTAGCATACACAGATCAGAATTTTCATTGTTACTAGTGTTACATCCGTCCATTTCTGTCAAGTAGAGGAAAATCTCTGCAGTAATTCCAATTTCTCACTAAGCCAAATGCAGGGGTTACTTTATACACATGCTTTCCAACTGTGGGCTAGCATTAATAGTCACTGGCCTCCTTCTTCAATTATTTTTAGTTACGAGTTAAACTTAATGTGGTCCCATATAGTCTTTCCCTAAAGGGCCTCAAGAATCTGGAAAGGATTAGCCACACTCTAATTTAGGAATAGAGATGGATGAATCCACCTATGTGCCTGTACTGGTATGAGTCACTGGCGAGGTTAATTAAGTCACTAAGATGATCCAGAACAGGTGTCTACAGCTGTTTTAAGAAGGAGTGTTTTTGTGGCTATGAAAACTCTCGGCTCAGATCTCCCAATTGCAGGGAGTGGGTTTGCAGCTGACGGACGGACCCAGCTGCTGTGCTCTAGAATCCTTGGCGCCAAAGCCACGTGGCCCAGGAGCTTCTGCTGGCCAGTGATTAAGTATGGTGGGGGCACTAAGGAGACATGGGGCTTTTTTGGTTTGTGACTTTGGCTCACGGACTCTCCAGAGGCCTTGTCAAAACCTTCTGAGACCTACAATGCAAACCATTCCTTCTTTCACTCTCTCCTCACAAAGGTTAAAACTACATCGCAGTCTGATGGCTCTTCCAGCCTCCTCTGGGTCTCTCTCCATCTTCTCTCACAAGTGTTTCCCTTAATAAACCTCTTGTACACCTGACCTCATCAGGCTTCTGCCTCTTGGAGGACCCAGGCTAATATAAGTACTGTTATAATTATATCTCCTAACATTAAAATGCTCAAGTGTATTCATTAAAATTGCGTTGTAGTGGGAGTAAAGAGCAAAGTCATCAACTTGAGCATTTAGGGAAGACTCATCCACATTTTTCATTCTGTAGTACATGTATGATAACCTTTATTCAAATTATAGCATGGTCTATTTCCAGGGGCAAGTTCCTGCCTGCATGTTTATTTAAAGCAATAAGGTGGAGTTTGCTGGCCACCTTGACAGGTGGCCAGCCCTAATTCAGAGTTATAAAAGTTTTCATATTCTCCTTTGGTGCATTTGTGAAGTTAATGTGGGGTGATATTTTCTTTTTTGGGTTATAAGTATATGGAATATATATGGTAGGAGCCAGTAATATTCCAACCACAGAAGATGTCTTGGAGAAAATCACTGCCACTCCAGAGATATCCAGGCTGAAACTCTCTCCCTCCATTGATGAATGAGGGAGGGGGCTTCTTACATTTCTAAACTCCTCCCATTTCCAGGTCAGACATAAACTTTGGTTTTGTACTGAAGATTTCAGCCATCTGGGAACCAGTGGAGCTGACTTAGCCCAAGGCTGAGTGGATGTTCTTCCTCCAGCTCTGAAATATCAGACCCAACGGGTGGGCACACAACAGATCCAGGTTCCTATGGTTGCACCTACACCAGTGTGGTTTATACATCTTCATACACAATCCCACGAGGGTTGCAACTATCGAGATGCCAGAGGGGCTGTCGTATGGGGATTGGGAATCATGGAAGGCCAAATATCTCCATAACAAAATTCCTACAGAGGAAGAGTGTGTCAAAGTTCCTACTCTTATAAAGACCAGCAACATAATTCTTCTTCCTGCAAATGTTAGTTCAGAATTTATTCTGAAGTTCCTGTGACATGAAGGCCTTCCTTTTTAAGTCTTCCCGTTATATATTGAGACTTGTGATCCAAAGTGTCTTTTAATTTGAACTGAGGTCGAATGGACATCATTCAGCTTGGGCAGGTGGGGAAAAGGGGGAAGGGTGGATATAGAATGACAAGCCAGGAATAACTGAGTCTAAGGTTCCCGCTACTCTCTACACATTTGTCGTGATGGGCATCAACATATAAGACTAAAATTTTCATTGCTATGCAAACTTTGTCAATTGTTTCCAGATCAATTTTCTCCGTATGAATTTGGTTCCAAATTCTACTTACTGGATCCATCGGGTCATTGACAGGGGCCCAGAAATTAGTATGGAAAAGTATAGAGTCATGTCTCCATTCAGTCCCTTTGGTAGAGGCCATAACAACTACTGAGATGAGCCCCTCTTTCGTTTTAGTCAGAGAAATTTCAGAGGGGAGCAGCTGCAAAATTTATTGTGAAATGTGGCTTGACTTTGAGGACAGACATTCAAAAGTTACAAGTGTCCATTAGGTTAATGGCCCCTAATAGATTGTTACGGTCAGAAATCTGTGGTCAAGACTTACATCTGAGAAAGTAGCTATTGACTATTCTAGGGATGAAACTCATGTCTGTCTTGCTGCTCTCAATATGCCAAATATAATTTTACCTCTCTTTGCCGTGAATTATCTGCAGGGTTTGCTCCATCATTTCCTTTAAGAATTTGCTCAAATGTCGCCTTATCAGAGAGGCTTTCCTGGACCTCACTACCCATTGTCTACGCCTCTATCCCAGAACACTCTCTTCCCCATCCTTTGTTTTATAATACTTCACAGGACTTAACATACCTGATATATGTTTATTTGTTCATTTTTATGTTCTAACTGGAAGGAGCTTTATTATGTTTACCTTGTATTTCCAGACCCTGTAACAGTAACTAGCATTGCAGTCTGTGTTCAATACATGTTTATCTAATGAATTTTTAGGTGACTTGATGGCTAGACTAGAAGAGGATGCCCAAATGTGGGAAATGTATCTTTCAGAAACCAAAATTTTATACTGGTTTTATGAATGTTTAAGAAACATGTTATGAATGTTTCTTAAAAGAGGGCAGATAAAACAAGAAGGTTGGGCTTCCCCGGTGGTGCAGTGGTTGAGAGTCCGCCTGCCGATGCAGGGGACACGGGTTCGTGCCCCGGTCCAGGAAGATCCCACATGCTGCGGAGCGGCTAGGCCCATGAGCCATGGCCGCTGAGCCTGCGCGTCGGAGCCTGTGCTCCGCAACGGGAGAGGCCACAACAGTGAGAGGCCCGCGTACTGCAAAAAAAAAAAGGTTTTTAATTTAACTTGGAGAAGTGTTTCTCTAGTGGCTTCATCTAGTTTAGTGCTAAAAAAATATTGAAAATCTGGGTGAGGCCATGGACCTTTACTACCTTAATCTCCTATCCCAACAGAGATTCTAAGTTTAGCAAGGGAAGTCTGAGCACTGGGGAAATGCATCTTCCAGTTTCCGTTTTAAAATTTCAATTCCTTCTGTGTGCACCAATTATAACAGTTAGCAAATGAAATTACATGAATTGTAAAGGTTTGTTGTTATCCCTCCTATGTAAAAGCAAACTGCTACTCTCGTGACTGCTTCCTATTCCTCCTAGGCATGGCCCAGAACCTACATTTAAGGAGTGGGCATGTTTCAGACAATAAGTGAGCGCCCCTTGAGTATTGAGCACGGTCCCAACTTCATTTTGGTTTACAACCAAGACCTCACCAAGTCTAGGGGATCATTAGGGAACCATCCTTTCCCAGGATATCTCTTGTGATATTAATTGTGATATTAATTTTTTTCTAACTTATCCCTTATGCTCAGTCAAGAGAAGTACAGTTTTGAATTTTCTGTAAGAGAAACAAAGGCTCTTTCTCTATTCTTTTGCATTAGGAAAGAAAAAAAAAAGCAGCCCCTGACACCCAGGAAGTTGTCTGACACTCACAGCTAGAACATGGCCATGTTTGCCCTGTCGGACATAAAAATTTCACAGAACATTGACATCAGACAAGGTCACTCTGAGACTATGATAAATTAAGTTAGATGGAAACAAGATCTCTGGGCAACCACAAAATACCAGACACACCTCTCTCTTGTCTAAAGTGAGTAACTGCTGCTTTTTTTAAAAAAGCCAACTCCAGCTTTAAGCTCACTTTAGTCAGCCCTCCTTAGAGATGAGATTTATTGAGAAACTCACTCACAGAAGTGCCACTGCTTCTTGAGAGCATCCAATCCAGAACAAAGCCTTGCTTCCTTAGACCCTCCCTTAAACTACCTACCCAAGCCCAAATCCTATAACAGGTTCTCTCTAACACTCTTTTACTGAGACTCCCACAGTTCCCTGTGGTGTCCAACTTGTTCAACTACAGGTGTGTTCCTGATGGTCTTTGGCTGGAGGGCATTAACACCATCACCGGCTATACCTGAGCATATTCTCTCCTCCCCACCCCATCAAAGGCCCTTTTTTTTTTTTTTTTTTGCGGTACATGGGCCTCTCACTGTTGTGGCCTTTCCCGTTGCGGAGCACAGGCTTCGGACGCGCAGGCTCAGCGGCCATGGCTCACGGGCCCAGCCGCTCCGCGGCATGTGGGATCTGCCCGGACCGGGGCACGAACCCGTGTCCCCTGCATCAGCAGGCGGACTCCCAACCACTGCGCCAACAGGGAAGCCCCAAAGGCCCTTCTTTATCCAGTACCAGAGATCCACTAGGTTTTATCCAAAGGTCACTCAAACACTTCTGATAAGTCAGATCTTTGCCCTTTTATAGTTTATCTGAAAGTTTCCCTATGAGGACCTGAGATTTAAGTCTGCTCTAAGTTTTGATTAAGCTCGTCATCAGTAAATCAGCTTATAGTGCCAATCATCCTGTGATTAAATGTCAAAAGCCTTAACTAAGGCTTGTTATTGTTTACTTTGTAACAGTTTGGTTCCAAGGCTACACAGATAGCAAGAAAAGGAGAAACTATTAAAAAAAAAAAGTTGGAGTTTCCTCTCCTGTCTCTATTAACCTTGACAAAGGGTGAGGAATGAGCTTATGATCTTTCCAGGTTCTTGGCTCCTGTTTACATCAGACACTTCACAGATGAGAGGACTAGGCATAGGCAGAGCCTGCTGTATTGTTGAGAAGCGGAGAGGGGTCTTCTCTCTATGTCTCTGGGGCCTCTTCCCAACCACTTGACTTGTTTTTATACTGTACATTTGATCATTTTGCCCTCCGTCCTACCCTTTCAGCACTATCTCAGTTCTCAAATTATACTAAATAATTTTGGCAATCTGTGAAAGTGCCTATGATGTCCAAATTTAGGCAGCTCATGCAAAGAAATTTTTAGTACCTCCACGTACATATTTCTTAACTAATTATATATGAGTCCCTATATAGTGCCGATGTACCGGATTAACTCTGATGGCCCTCAGGCGCACATATTTGTGTTAGCATAATCCTTGGCTTCTGACACTGTCATCACTGGTCAGTGCATACCTTGTTTTTAATTTACTCATTTATTTATTCTATTTATTTCTAATATAATGAGCACCTATGAAACCAACCACCTAACATGACACTAGAACATTGGAAATAAACTGCTCAAGCTTTCCTATCAAAGAAACGCTTCTCTTTACAGCATTTAAATCACAAGAATCCAAATAAGTAACATTTCTGTAACTCTCTCGAATTAGATGTGGAATTGTTTTTGTGTATCTGTAGCTAGATGTCTGAAAAGTTAAAGATAACCTCCACCCCTTCTCTACCACACTTGGAAGACTGACTCCAATTGTGTGGGTCAATGAAAGAAATCTGTTTCAAAATGGAAGCCAAGTAGGGGTCCAAAATCTTTGAAGGAGTAAAGAACATAGGCGTGAATTAGTCTTGAAAGAAGGGTGTGTTACTTTTGTCAGCAAGAATAGTCAATATCTAGGGCAGTATTTGCTTACTTACTGGCCTGTTAAGTACATGTATTAGGTGAGGTTGTGACATTGGGTGGGGACATTGGTTTAGGGACTAGGTAAATCAGAGAGTGATCTTAAGAGGAGATAGGAAAGATTTCCAGTAAATGGCAGTTGTTGAAGATTGGCAGTAAGGTCAGTCAATACTCATTAGAGAGCTCCAGTTGGCCTTGGAAGGTAGACAATAGAAGAGAGTAAATTAATGAAGAAGGAAGAGCCACCAAGAAACTAGGCATAGCAGGACACATGAAACTTGGGAGCCTGAAGATGTCCACTAGATAGCTGGCTGTTTCTCCCAACTACAGGGAAAAAATAGCTGAAAATCGATTATGATATTGAGGCAGTTTGGCAAAGAACATACCAAAGAGACTAACAGATGGATAGAAATCCTCTGACATCACCTGGTCTCGTATATGACTAAAACTTATCAAAACTGTCAAATGAATAGTTCAGGAAAGCGTACATCATGGTCTTGAAATGCTCCTGGAATAGAGACAAACATCATGTGCCTTCTTGGGAAAGAACACTAGTTGGTGATTTTCATGAACACCCTGTTGCACATTCATTCACTCAACTGATACTGAAAACCTGCTAGACAGTAAGCTTCATCAGCAGACACATGGTGAGGTCGGGACAGGATTTGTTTTCTGTGGAACACCTGTAGAAACAGGAGAAGGGGAAGTGTGTCTGAATAGCTGGAGGGTATTTAGTGTGGTTAGAACTAGAGAGTGATGGCGAGATGTGATGAGCCTTGGACACACTGGGTGGATCCAAATACTTGAGGGCCTTATAAGCCGTTTTAAGTGTTTTGATTGGACTGTATCTTAGTTAATATGAAGCCATTGAAGGGTTTTTATTTAAGTTTATTAAAAAATTTTCAAAGTAATACATGCACAAGGTAAAAAATTAAATAGTACAGAAGGACTTAAAATGAAAAACACAGTTTCCCACCCCACCCTTTTAACCCTAGTCCCATACCCTAGAGGCAATGCATTTAACAATTTCTATTTTTAGATATTCTGTTAACTAACTTCCTAACATTAAATAATGTTTGAACAATAATTTCTTGACTTATTAACTTTAGACAATCTTTAATAATCCCCCATTACAAAAGATAAGGATTTAACTTACACTATTCCCACCTTTCATTTGCCTATCCTTTTCCAAATTTTTGACAGATGTCATTTTTAATACTTCTATTGGTTTATAGTTTTGAACAGTAACAATCCTTTAGTCCTTGTCCCATTAACTGTAGACTTTATCTTTTCATCCCCATTTTGAATAGGTAATTCTACTCTTCCCTCCACCTCTCTTCCCCCAACTAATTCTCAACCTCTTTCTGCTTTCTTTTTCCTTTTCAGGATTACTTCCCCTTTTATTTCTGAATAAAAGATCAAGCCTTTCGTGTTTTACCTATAGGCTGATCAGAACACTGAATACCAATAAATAGTATCTACATTATTTTGGCTTTGTAAATACTGTTTACTGGGAGCTAAGTAGAAGCTAGGATATTTTCTTCCAAACATATCCAATGTCATGTTTCCTGTGTCACTTGAAATGAAATGTACCTACTGCCAATGTCAAAATGAGTCTCTTCTTACATTCCATGATTTTTTTTATTATTGTCTCATAATTGAACCTGAATTTGACATTTTTGTTTTGTTCTCTTGTTTACTAAAGAATGTATCTCCTCCATATTCTCAAACATTCCAGCTTCTCAAGGATAATATCTATGGCACAGAATGCATGTTCTCCCCAGAGAGCCTGAAAACTGTGTACTCTCATCTGAAATGGGTCTCTTGGATAACTGTCACTCTAGAGTGAGCCATCCTATTGGATAACTGTCACTCTGAAGTGAGCCTTCCTGTTGGATAACTGTCACTCTGGAGTGAGCCTTCCTGTTGGATAACTGTCACTCTGGAGTGAGCTATCCTATTGGATAATGGTCACTCTGGAGTCAGCCATCCTTGGTGAGGTGCACTGTTTTCTGGATTCCATTTCTTTCTCTTTCCCAATTTTCATTCTCATTTTGCTGGAGAACTTCCTCAGTAGGTGAGAGAGAACTTCCTTTCCAGGTGCTAAGAGGGTAGACTTTCTGAAAACTCGCATGTTGGAAAATTCCTTTCGACTTGACTCTTGACAGTTTGGCTTGCTATGGAATTCTGGGTACAAAGATTTTCCACGTGTGAAGACACTTCTCTATTGGCTTCTAGCATTGTGTTGATGATGAAAAATCGGCTCCCAGTCTATTTCTCATCCCTTTTTAGTTGAGCTAATTATGATGACCTAATTTTATTTTTTTCTCTTGGCACTTTCAGTATCTTCGCTCTATCCTTAATATATATCCAGAATTTCACAAGATTATGTCTAGATGTAGGTTGTATAGGGTCCTCTCAATTTGGAGACTTATTTCTGTTCAATTTTTTTTTCTTCACAACATTTCCTGTGTTCTCTCTTCCAGAAACTCGTAACAGTTAGATATTGTCTGTGTCTCTTTCCTCTCTTTATATTTTCTATTTCTTTTTGCTCTATATCTAGGGAGATTCCCTCAACCTTATTTTACAGCCTGTCTACTAAATATTTTTGGCAGTCCTATTTCAATTTAAGGGCTCCTCTTATTTTCAGGGTTTTCCCCTTCTTTGTAGCATCCTGTTTTTATCTTACAAATGCACCTTAGATGTCTCTGAAGATATTTAAGTCATTTTCTTCCATGTTAACTGTTGCCCCTAGAGTCTGTTATATTTTTCAAATTTCCTGATTGTTTATTTTTCTCACATGCTGCTCCCCTGGTCCCTCCCCCAACCCCTACCCCTAAGGCTCAATGTCTGGGAATTCCCAGCTGACCATTTGCATTGAAGAATCAGTATAACTGTTTTTATAGGAGTTGCTGTGGGTTCCCTCTGCCATTGTGTGGTCTGTCTGCTTCTCCAGTAAACCTTTCTGTGACTAAAAGCACTTGGTTACTTGAGTAGGGATCTCAGCCATCTGTAGAGAACTAACTGCTAGGGGCTCACTTTTTTCCCCAAAAGAGAAATTTATTTTGGAGCACCAACTCCTACCTTTCCTGAAGCAGTTTATTCGATTCCTTTACACAAACAACAACAATAAACAACAACAACAACAGACTTAACAGAAACCAGTGGTAGGTTGCCTGTATTCTGTGCAAAGGTTGGGGTAGAATGAGATGGGGTTCAATTTCACAACTGACACATAATTCTTCAGTAGACAGACTTTTCAGGTGCCCAAATCTCTTTGGGGTTACATGTTCAGATCAGCTTATATTCCGTCTGAAAGGAGCTGCACTCTTTCATTATCACTTCTTCCACTTTCTCTCTTCCAGAAATGTGTTGAGATCTTCTTCACTTATAACCAAATTCCTTCAGTTTTCTTTGCTGAGATGTGTCAATTCTCTTTTACATTTCTTGACTTCGGTTTCAGTGGGGCCTGGGGAGGGAGGGAAGTAAACTTACATGTTCAGTTCATCATCTTAAATTCAAAGTCCCATTGGAAGCTTTTAGACAGGGGAGTGACATGGATAACTCGATATTTTTAAAAGGTCCCCGGGGCTGTACTGCTGAAAATGGACTAAGGAGGGCAAGAATGGGTATAAAAATTGTTCTAAATGACTGAGGATCTAATTTCCTTTCTGAAAACATACAGTGTCTGAGACTTTTGGGAGTCAGACACTTTACCAAAATAGCCCATCGTTCAAAATCCAATAAGCTAGTAGAATGCTTTCATGGTGCCCTGGAGATAAGGACTGAAACCCAAAGATCCCGGAACCCAGATGACTGGGACCGTACTAAAGGGACCATCCCAGCACTGTCCATTGGGAGCACCTCAGGAGCCTACCTCAAAGTCTTCCTTTGAACTGGCATTTGGGGTAAACAAAAGGACTTTCTGTTCTGATAAAATTAGGTGAGAGCTAAGTAAAAACAGCCCAAGTGCTGGCGAGGAGGGACATAAAGTTCCTTCTATTTGCTGGTTCATTTCTTCATTTCCTCATTTATTTGCTTGTTCAAAGCACTGTAGTTACTAAAACTCATTTGTATTCAGAATGCCTGGGTTCAGATCCCAGATCTATCACTTATTACCAATAAAGGCTTAGGCAATTTACTCAATCTCCATAAAATTCAGTTCACTCATTTGAAAAATGGGAGCTGTTAAGTTTCCATTCCATAAGGTTACTGTGAAGATTAAATGAAACAATCTATATACTTGGCACATACTCAACAACCCACTAATTGATAGCAATTATTTTCAATGCTGAATGAATATTTAACATCTATGTTTGAAGTACTTGGATGATAGATACTCATGAAATAAGGGAAAATAATTCTAGTATTAAGAAATGACACAGTAAAAGAATCGAAAGGAAAACATTGTCTAGGTCAAATCTTATTGTCTATGCATCCATCCAATTCCCAATTAAGCAAATAAAACAGTGCATTAAAGCAACTAAATCAAAAGAAGTGAGCTAAAGGAAAACTGGCTGGATGTACACAGCATTAATCCTGGAGCCCCAGCTCTAGCTGAAACTACGAAGAATTGGGAGGTTCTGAATAAGATTGGAAGAAAAGTTAAAAATCTCTGAATGTACTGTAATTAAATGAAATTTGGGTCAGTTGCATCCAGTTATCTTGTTCCAGTGTAAAGGTTCTATTTGTGCATGGACTTTATCTGCCAAACAGCGACAGGAATCTGTGTCACTGCGGAAATATAAACACCATCACTCAGCCGGATGCTCCTTGTTTGCTAAGGATGAACACCCTCGTGGAATTGTTCTGGTTTTCAAGCGACTTCCACTCTTAATCAAAGAAGGGATTTTACCTGAAAGATGGAATTGAAGAAGGAGACCAAACCCCAAGCAACTTTTAAAACCCCACTATAAATATAGAGACCTTCCTTTAGATCATAGGGCAATATAACAGAATCCTTTCAGAGTCAGTGTATAAAAGTGTAGGATGGGATAGGGTTAATTCACTGCATCTGTAAATGCCATCTGAAAGTGCAGTCCTGATCTAAAATGATATTGAGTTAATTTGACAGTAACAGTGGCAGCTGACAATTTCTCAGTAGCTACTAAATGCCAGGTACTGTCACTTTTAGAGGTACTAAAATTTAATCCTCACAATAGTCCTATGAAATAGATCCCATTTTATAGATGAGGAAATTGAGTCACAGAGAAGTTCAGGAGCTTGCCCAGAGTCATATAACTAACTGGTGAAAGAACCAGAACTTGGATGTGGTAAGTCAACTGTGAGAGATGATGACCTTAACCCCTGGGCTGTGGGAAGAGAATGGGGAGTAGGAAACTCACTACTCTGTGGACCATCATGAAATAAAACCACCCCTTAGAGTGCATGCCCAGTATCCACACTCCTCAGAACGACCGGTCTGTCTTCACCCACAACCCTGTGAGGCAGGGATCTTTACCCTCACCTTACACACAAAGAAATGGGAGTTCAGAGATAAAACGACTTTCCCAAGAGCTAACCCGAGTTATGGGCTCTTCGTAATACACCAGACAGCTTTTGGAAAAGTACCCAAGACATAAAATATATGAGTCATCAGGGAGCTGTCTGAATATCATGGTAAATTAGTATTTCAGTTGGGTTCTATGGTCAGGTTTTTGGGGAAATGATCAAAATAAAAGCCCAGGGAGTCCTCAGGGTGAGAGCCACCCTCTATGGGCTATGGCCCACGATGGTGAACCAAGGGCTGGCATAGGAGCAGGGGCCAAAGCTCTCAGCACTGGCCCAGCACAGGGTCAGGAGGGCATCTGATGGCTGGGAGCAGAGGAATGAGCTCATAAACAGAAGGCTTTGCTCCTGAGGAATTACGATTCCACTTTTTTCTATGTTCTGAACCCACTCCCCAGAGATATGACTAAGATCTAGGGGCAGTGAGCTTGAGAGGTCAAGGCTAGAACCTAAGAGACAGAGGTCGAGGAGTGAATCCCCATCTCTGCCTAACTCCCCAAACCTCTCTACCTGCCACCTCGCTGGGCACTCCTTACATCTGTGTGAGGAGGTACAATTTCATAATATTTTCCTTCCACTCAGGCAGATAGGCCAGGCTGGTTGCCACTTCCTTCTGGATCGGCCAGGCCCAGGCCTCAAAGAACGGAGCCAGGTTCTTCTGCACTTGGTGGGAGAACATCTTCACCCACAGATTCATTTTGTCGACATTGTCTGTGGGCAAGTTGGTCTGGTTCCTATACTCAGTGAAGAGACGGATGAACGGCTCCCACCCAAAGGCCTCCTGGAGCTGGAAAGAGAAGGAAGGAGGAGGATGAGACATCTGATCTACAAGAGACCCAGCAAACACTCTAAATGAGTTAACGCGTTTCACCCCTTAAACACCAGTTTCATATCTATCACTGACCCTCTACTGTTTTACCTGCCAGCCTCACTGCTACTCTCAAGTTCTGAGGACGAGAAGGGCCTCTGAGCCGGCACAGGGCTCAACACAAAGCAGACACTCAAGACAGCTGTGGTGAAAACTGTAGGATTTACTACCAATATCATTATTCACCTATCTCACTAGACCATGAAAGTAGTCATCGGATATTACACGAGGATTTAAAATTGGTTGAAGTGAAAAAATCCACTGTTTTTCATAGTTGCAAAGTTAAACCCCAACAATTAGGGAACTCCCAGCCGTATCCTGACATAATCCACACTAACTGTAGGTCTATGTCAATTTGCAAGGCGACCAAAAACGGCCTTTGGGAAAAAAGGTGAGTCCAGTAGAAGCACAAGACAATGTATACTCTAGGTAGCTAGAATTAAGAGTAAGGCATAATTTTGGGAAAAGGCAGCCATCCCGAGGCTGTTGGAAACAGCCCATGTTAATTTGTTTATTTTTGGCTGCGCTGGGTCTCTGTTGCTGTGCGCAGGCTTTCTCTAGCTGCGGCAAGCGGGGGCTACCCTTTGCTGTGGTGTGAGGGCTTCTCATTGCGGTGGCTTCTCTTGTTGTGGAGCGCGGGCTCCGTAGTTGCAGTGCACGGGCTTAGTTGCTCTGTGGCATGTGGGATCTTCCCGGACCAGGGCTCGAACCCGTGTCCCCTGCAATGGCATGTGGATTCTTAACCACTGCGCCACCAGGGAAGCAGCTCCAACCTCAACTTGATTTCACAGAGGAGGAACTTCTGTCCCAATGACAAGGTTAAAGCAGTTTCCTAGCAGTGTCATCGTCATTCTTGTGGCGGAGGGGATCTGCAGTGAGAACTCCAGCAGGTGGAAGGGCCAGCATGGAGTGTGGCTGGCCTGAGACTGAGTTCCAGAATCCAAGGTGATGAAACTCTCCACAGTGAGCTGGGAACTGATCCAGGGACCGGGGGGCTGGAACTGGGGTGTTGTGTGATAACTAAAAGGCAAAGGCCACCCCCATGTCCAGTTCAGTGAGGAAACCTGGCTTGCTTATAAGGTGGAAACTGAGGCACAGCCAAGTCATAATAAGAAGACGGTTTACTCACCTAGGGAAAAAACAGCTCCTTTCCCACATATTTGTGTGTGTGTGTGTGTGTGTGCGCGCGTGCGTGCGCGCGCAAATCAGGGTGTGTTCAGCTTTAGGGAGCTATTTAAACAGCGCAGTTTGGCTTCAGTCTCAGGTATGTCTAGGTTTAAAGCCAGTGACAGCAACTATATATGTAGCATCACATTTGCCTCTACCAATTTTTAACCTTTCTCAGTGCTTTCTGTCTACTCTCAAAAATCTCTTCAGAGTTCTGGGGTGAAGGGTGGGGCTGAGGCAATTAAGTCCACCTTAGGGCCATGCAAAGTGATGCCCTGAGAAGCATCCTCAACTAGCACCTTCACACCTGGGCGCTGTCAGGACCTCCCCAACCTGGTGCGGGAGGCGGGTCAGCGGGAGGTCCCCCGGGCACCACACTACCGTCTGCTCAGGGTCCCCACTGCGGGGCTCCCACCACCGCCCACACTGGCCCAGCACCTGTAAGTACGTTTCCAGGGCCGTCCACGCATTCCAGTTTTTCACATTGGGACCCTTGCCCAGGTAGATTCTGACTCTTTTCTCCCGAACTGGGGGCCACAGAGCGATATTGGCTCGTCCTCGAGGGATGCCCAGGACCGTCTCGTGCACATAGACACACCACAGGTTGCAGGTGGCCTCGGTGGTGTGCGGGGGGAACTCCCACTCCTGCCGCTGCTGGTTGCGGCCCAGCTCGTGCACAGGGCCCCACAGCCCCTTGGTTCTGATGAGTTTTTCACTGATGAGCTCCTGCACCGACTCCAGGTGACACATGATGGGGTAGCCTGCGTGCATCCAGCCTGGGAAATGCAGGAGGGGGAAAAGAAGGTTAGAGCGCTCCCCACCCATCTAACAAAATTATTCTCTCTATTGTATCTCCCAAAACACCCAGTCCCCGCTGATCCCATGACTTCCAGAACCCTGTAATGCTCAGAAAGGCAAAACCCAGAGCCTCCTGGGCCTTCCTCCTTACCCTCTCATTCTGTAATAATGCTTTCATTGCCGCTCTGACTGGCTATGGGAGCCGAGGCAGGTTACAGATCACCGTTCGTGTTACTATTCAATTTTTCTGTTTCTCTGAGAGTGCTCTGTCCGTGGGAACCCATCATTATACTCTTTTCTCAAAATTAAGAACTTGTGGTTCTCATTCTTTAGACATGGAATTGCCCACGTGGACACTACCTTATAGTGATCATCTACATAAGCCAAGAAAACTAAGGTCCAGAGAGATTTCCTTGGTTCTTTAATTTCTATACACCCTTCATTTTTCAGGCCTCTTGACCTGCTGGCAAAGATCTCTTTATTCAGTGCTTTCTCCCAACACCTGTGACCTAGGAAGAGGCCCTCGGTTGGTTTTATCCACTCCTTGAAGTCCCCTGATGGAAGTCTGTGAAAACCCAGCATGTATTTTCTGCACCATTCCCACTGTTTGATAACATCTCTTGACTAAAACTGTAACATATTTTAACATACAGTGTACATATAGTTCTACGGCCTGCTTTTTATGTGTCACATAACCTCATCATATTTCCTTATGCCATCAAAATATCACTTTAAATGTCTTCCTTAATGTCCACTGAAGGTATACACAATACATTACTGAAGCATTCCATAACTGTTGGGCACTTAGGTAGTTTCCAATGTTTTGTTGGGGGACACAGCGAGTCTTTTTTTTTTTTTTTTTTTTTGACGCATTTTTTCCCTTTCCATTTAAATAGCAAGGATTACATTTTATATGCCTTGCCATAAGAACATTTCTACCCTGCTGGCTGCCCACTGCATGGCTGTTGCAAGAAGGAAGGCCCTAAGGGGGGGCAGCATGCACAGAGGTTTGCCCCAGGTACCCACCGACTGAGATCTGCACGTCGGCAACGATCCTCTGAGGCAGACGAAGGGGGAAAGGCTCAGCACCTAGCCGGGCCACGGCCTGCATCACCTCGTCCCAGAGGCGTAGCAGCGGCTCAGGGTTCTCCAGAGTGCGAAGGTTTGCGGTTGGCACCGTCAAGATGATGTTGTCTGTAGCCAGCTCTCCCCAGGGACCTGGATTCTCCTGGATACGCCTCTTCCATTCCTCCTGGGATGTCTCCCCTGGAAGACAGGCCACAGCGCTTGAAACTTGTTTTCCCATATCCCTGACATTAACACGTTCAACTTGAACCCCAGCAGGAGAACACCAATGCCATGAACAACCACATACCTGCTCTATCCTTCTTCTGCAAAGGTCCCATGGATGTGATACGGTTTGGTCTTTATCCCCTCAGCCTCAAAGCTGACTATAAGGAAGCTTCCCTCCCTTCCCTCCACCAATCCGAATCTCCCTCTTCCCATACCAGGCAGCCCCAGATGACCTCCTCACCCCCAGCTCTCCCTGTCCCTCGCGTTCGCTCCAGGGCGTCCACTCACCTAGCCTGTAGTAGGGAGCATGCACAGCCCCCTTAACCGTGACAGGCACGGAGCCCAGCTTGCTGCCCTGAGGCACAATGATGTACAGGAGGCCCCCCCAGAGGCAGGTTATTGACTTTGTGGGCTTGTCCAGGCAGCAGCGGTTAATCACAAGGGGGCCTCGGAACAGCTTGCTGGCCCTGGTCAGGTCATCGGTGTGGCAGCCAATCTGTACCTGGAGCAGAGAGATCCCCCACGTAGTGACCCTGGGGCATGCATGAGCCAAAGGGGAGAGCGCCCAGGACATGGGGACAGGAAGGGTCACGGGGCCATGACCCTAGGCAAGTCCAGGCATCCCACCATTTATAAGCCCTGTGCGCTAAACCCATGAAATTGTATCATCCCTCAAGGTCGTATGGACCAGATCGTGTAAATTCACTCTCGGGGCGGGTCAAACAGCTCCACAAAGGGTCACGCTGAGACGCTGATGTAGGGGCACCAGGTGTGGCCCAGATGCTAATTCTGAGGTGGGCGACTCCCACACAGAGTCCCTTGCCGTCTCTGTAACACCAGAATCCTAGGCTGCCTATTCCCCCGTGGTGATTCTGGCTTTGGGAAGGGGCAGAGGGGATCCTGCCTTTTGACCTGAGAGGCCCAGTGGGAGAAAACGTGACCGGTTGATGTGGAAGATTGATTCAGTTCCACCTGTTCTCCCAGGCCCCTATTCCTGCGCCAGTGGAGTCACCCCTGTCCTCAGAGGCATCCTGGGACTGTTCTCCCGGGTTTATGCTAAACAAGTTCCAGGACAGATACAGGCACAAAACGGACGCTAACCATCACGATGACCCCACAAGGGGGATGGAGCAGGACAGCAGCTTAACGTGAATACCGTGTGTGTGCACGTGAAAGTGACAGAGCTGACGCGGACCGCGCAAGCTAGGAACAGCGTATGGTGTCACAGGGAAGAAGCTGGAGTCAGAAGGACCTCATGCTTTGATGTGAAATGTACACGGGATGGAACGTGGGCTAAGATTTACTGGACTGTGTGCTAGGGCACCAGCCATCTGGTACCTTTCTTATTCCCCACTCTGTGACCTAAGTTAAAAGCACAAAACTTGAGCCAGAAGCTGGTTAGGTTTGAGTCCTGGGCGCTGAAATGTATCAAATCCATACATTTCAGTCAACCAGTCAGCTTCATCCTAAGCGACTACGGGGTAGAAGTGCACGCCCTGTAGTGCCAGCTGGTTTTGTAGGAAAGTCAGGTAAGATACCCACTATGAAAGCAAGAGCATCTGGCTTCCGTGTTTGGGTTCCACGTTACGTGGTGAGATGGGGCATGCCTTACCTTCAGGTCAGCAGAGGCAGCGGCTTCAGGCAGCGAGACCTCTATAATTTGCCGCCCGGGTATGTAGAGCCCGGTGCTCATCCAGCAATACCTGGTGCCTGCCAAAAGCAGAGGAAGAGTAGACGTTACCCTTCCTCCGTGATTCCATCGCCACCCAGCTTCCAGAGTCCCTTCACGAGCTCTGCACATCTTCCTGCCTCCATGCTGCCCTGGCTCTACTCTTCCAAACATCACCTAAAACCTCAACCCCCATCTCCTTGAGAGTGCACGGCAGAGGACGGAGATGGCCTCCTGGGGGTGATCAGATCTGGAGCTGAGCTGCTCAAGTCATCACGACCCATTGCCCTCCAGTTCCCACCCGCCAGGCTCCCACCCCTCATTCCTTACCTGGATTGTTGCAGTTGACCTCAACAGTGATAGGAGATTCCGAGGGGCGCAGGTAGGGGCTGCTGTACATATCCTCAATTTCTGGGACTAACAGAGAGAGGTCACTTCCAGAGTGGGCCAGCCCAGTGGCCAGGGAGAGCATAGCACCCCTGCAGCAGTCGTTGATGACAGGGTTCTCTCGGGTCGCTACTGGGAGCCGATAGCGACTTAGCAGCTTCCTTAGGAGCCGATGCACCGACATGTAGGCAGGGATCTCTTCTGCGGGGATCTGCAGGAAAGCTGCACCATCCGGTCCCAGCTTTGCCAACCAGCCCTTTTCCACGTTCCCTCTCTTCCTGCCCATTATAACCTGGAACTCGGCCAGAGTGGAACGGAAATGATAGGTCCTTATCCCTGCCTTAGGAGTACGAAAGGGCCCAGGGTTGAGGCTTTGGCTGGTGATGCTAATGCCAAAGGGGTTGAGGAGGAGGTTTCCTGGGAACCGAGCCAAAGGGGACACTCCTGGGTTCTTGAAGGCCCACCACCAGGCTTGGGCTCCAACAAATAGGCCCCCGCCCTCTGCTACAAACTCCTGCAGCTCCTTGACTCCCACATCACTCACGGGCTCAAAGCAATAGACACTGGCATCGCTGGTCAGATTGGGCTCAATGCTGCTGTCTATGCCCCCCACTGCAAGCAGCCCACTCAGAGTCCTCAGTTCTGTCTGCACCACGACCTTGCCTCTGCGGCCCGCGTCCAGCCAGCGCACAGCATTGAGCAGAAAGGGGCCCAGTTTACCAACGGTGAAAAGGACCTTGTGGCCAGTCACGACCACCCGGCCCCGGCCGTAGCGGGCAGCCGCTATGACACAGCCATGGTAGGAATCTAGCCCCAGGGGAAAGGCTAAAGCCCCGTGCACTAGCAGCTGGGACGGGAAACAGTCTGAGTTGCTGATGTCCAGCTCAGAAATCCCGTGCAGGAGTTCATCTCTGTCCTCGGAGAGATCGTCTTCACAACTGCAAAAGACACACGTGTTCTCTATTACAAAGCGCTCAGAACAGCACCCAGCATATAGCAAGTGTCAGACTTATTAATACCATTTTTAGCTCTTACAAGGGAACTGGGAGAACAAAGTGGGCAGACCTGGCCTCACTGGGTATGGAGACTTGCTGGAGGGAAGACAGAGGCACTCGGCATTAATTCTGCTCTTTCTCTGTGTGCAAACCCTCCAAAGGAAATCTCGAAAGAAGTCCTGCTGGGTGTACCCAATACTGTATCTTAAACATTCTGGATTTAAGTGTTTGTTTCAACCTTTTAAGCACTATACAAAGAACTGAATGGAAAATCATGGTTTCATTCTTATAAGGAGGCTTGTTTATAATTTCATGCATCTAATTTTCTACAAATAAAGTTAACAGAGAGCTGAGTCAGTCAGTGGCGCTAGTGAAGAATCACTATTATCTCAAAAGGTGGGGCAGGGAGCTGACCGGCCTCAACTCTAGTGGGACTCTGCTGTTATGTGAATCCAAGAGGACTGACTGCCTACACCCAGAATCCCACACATTCATTGCCGGCCCAACAGGAGTCATACACATCCATGCTATAAGGTTTTTCTCATCACCACCTGTTCCTATCTAAGGGTAACAAACTCCTATAAGACTTTCAGGACCCCTATAACCCCCGAAATGGGGGAAGCAGCCCCAGGTAGTGGGATTATGAGGGGGTAAGAGGTAGAGTGATCTCTAAGCTTGAGGTCCCAGAGCTGGTTAAGTCACTCTCGTTAGGTAAATCTCTGGCAACCGTATGGTCAGAGGCAGTTGTAAGGAAACACTGAAAAAAGGGGGTCAGGTAGGTGGCATATTTACAGTATTTGTGTTGTACTCTCTGTGGTTGGCAGAGCTGTAATTAACTGATGGGGAAACTATAGTCCTCTTAGCAGGTACAAACCTTTCCTAAAGATAAAGGTATCACCCTACAAGATGACTCTCCACCTCCTTGAAGCACTAGCCATTAAAATCATTCAACTAGCTGTTCGTGCCCTGATTGCAAATTTACCAAACAACCTTGTGATAATAATAGTACTTCCCAGGATCATCTGCCTGAAGAAAGAAGTCACTGGCCAGGAAAACCAAAATCTTCTATTTTTTTGTGACATATTTCTCTAGCAACATCTTAGTATATCTTTAATTTGCTGATTCTAAAGCAAAAAACATTCGTTTTTAAATTTAAGTACTTTATGCATACAAAATTAAATAGAAAATGTTTTAGTTTTTTTTTTAATAGATCTTTATTGAAGGTGTGGCACATATATACAATGTAATATTAGCCATAAAAAGAAACGAAACTGAGTTATTTGTAGTGAGGTGGATGGACCTAGAGTCTGTCATACAGACTGAAGTAAGTCAGAAAGAGAAAAACAAATACCGTATGCTAACGCATATATATGGAATCTAAAAGAAAAAAAAGGTTATGAAAAACCTAGGGGCAGGACAGGAATAATGACACAGATGTAGAGAATGGACTTGAGGGCTTGGAGTGGGACGGGGAAGCTGGGGTGAAGTGAGAGTAGCATCGACATATATATACTACTGAATGTAAAATAGTTGGCTGGTGGGAAGCAGCAGCATAGCACGGGGAGATTAGCTCGGTGCTTTGTGTTTTAGTTCTTATCACGAGTTCTGTTCATAAATTTCATGCAATTAATTGTTTTACAAGTGTAGTCAGTGAAGAGGTGATTTACATTGGTATCAAGGTTTGTACATTAGCCTGTTACGACAAGATGAGCAATACTGAATGTGCAAAGTTGAGACCCAGACACTGCGTCACTAGCAGGACCCTAGATGCTCCCTGCTGAGTCGGAAGCATCGTCAGAGACCTGTCTGTTATTTCTGACAGCCACGGCTTATATGCAGGGGGAGATAAATGTTTCATAAAAAAACTTGAATTGGGGCTTCCCTGGTGGCGCAGTGGTTGAGAGTCCGCCTGCCAATGCAGGGGACACGGGTTCGTGACCCGGTCCGGGAAGATCGCACATGCCACGGAGCGGCTGGGCCCGTGAGCCATGGCTGCTGAGCCTGCGCGTCCGGAGCCTGTGTTCTGCAGCGGGAGAGGCCACAACAGTGAGAGGCCCGCATACCACCAAAAAAAAAAAAAAAAAAAAAAAACAACTTGAATTGGATTTTTACTTTTCTTTTCCCTCTCTGGTCTGAAATGAAACAAAATTTATTTTAAAAAGACAATAAAATCATGATAGCACTAGATTCACTATATTTCAAGAAGGGTGCAATCTGCAAGCTGGGACAGGAGGAATTTATAGGAAATATAAATCAAGTGAAATCAGATTGATCAGAAACCCAAGAGAACAGAAGAGTCTGTAACTGCACATATGTGAAAGAGAAGATCAAGAAAACCAAAGAACAGGGATTAATCCTCATTTGTGAAAACAGCTATCCTTCCTTGCCTTGTTCTCAATCTCAGGGTATTTCACCGTTAAGTATGTTCTTAGCTATAGGTTTTTCAAAGAGGACTCATCACACTGAAGAAGTTCCCTTTTATTTCTAGTTAGCTGAAATTTTGTCATGATTTGACACTGAATTTTGTCAAAGGATTTTTTTGGTCTGTGTACATCTATTGAATATATATGGTTTTTCTCATTTATTCTGTATTAACAGAATAATTAATTTGATATTTGAATGTTAAACCAGCCAAGCATTCCTAGAATAAGCCTTACTTGGTCATGATGTAGTATCCTTTTTATATATTGTAGTCTACTTACAATATTTTAGTAAGAATTTTTGTATCTCTGTTCATAAGGGACATTGTTCTGTAGTTTTCTTGTCTTGCAATGTCTTTTTCTGGTTTTAGCATCAGAGAAATAATGTTTTAATAAGTTACAAAAACTTTTCTCTCCTCTTATTTTCTGAAAGAGTTCATGTAGCGTTAGCATCAAAAAAGATAACAGTCCAAACTAAGCAGTGATTACCTCTGGGAAGAATTAGTAAGAGGCTGAGGTGGAGGACGAAGATCTTTCACTTTTTACTTTGTATACTTTGGGACTATTTCTCTTTTTTCCAGTAAGCATATTGTTTTGAAATTGAAAAAAGGAAAATGTGCATAAAAAGGAAAAGAAAACGGAATTGTGACTTAGCAATTTCTCTTCTAAAGTGGCATATCTTCCCACTTGAATTCACTCTCTAAAAACTTCTAATTTATTTTGTGAGAACCAGTTAATACAATTCTACTATACATGGCTAGGACTGTAGTAAGACGCTCAGAGTTAGGTAGGTATGCTCACCCCATCTCGCAGGGCCATGACCCTGACCAACGTCTGCAGTTAGCATTCTATCTATCCTAGCAATGACCTCCAAAGACTTGTGGATCCTTGTTACAAATAAGCGTATTAATATCTGTTCAGGTATTTTTGTTTTCCAAACTACTTGGAGAGTCATATACACATTGATTATCTTCAGGAATTTGGCAGTTCTCTTGTTGCATTTCGGCTCATTTGAAGAGTCTATTTTCAAAATCCTGAAATCTTCAAAATTTGGAATTCAAAAGACTTTTCTATATAATATCCCTTGGCCATCTTTCAAAATGAAGTAGAGATGTCTATATACATATATATGTGTGTGTGTATATATACACATATGGCATCAATTTAGATAACGTTTGCCCATTCAGGTTTCACAGGGGTGTTTTCAAGCCAAGCAATTTGGAGCATGTGGACATTTCAGAGCATGACCACTGTTCGACATGCTTTTCTCTGCATCTCTGATGACCGTGAATATACAGGGATTACTGAAGACTGAAAACCAGTCTCAATGGAGTAATGGCTGAAATGAGGGCAAGGACCTTCTACTCCAGCACTTCCCATTTAGAGGGAGAAAGAGAGTTGAAAGCACACGCTAAGGTCACGGCGTGCAGTTGCTGGCAGCAAGCCCAGGTTTCCAGGTTCTACCGAACCTTGATATCACAAGCCCTCTTCCTACAACAGTTACTTGGTTTTTGTGACTTCCTCCAGGGCTGGTTATTGGAGACGTTTCTGCTCTTCTAATTCTCAGATATTTGGAAATCATTTTTTTGAAATAAGAAATAAAGCCTGAGACATAGCATATACCGAATAAATTGCTGGCTAAATGGATGGATGAATGAACACACATAGAAACAGAACTCTATCAGAAGCCTGAGATTTGTGTTAAAATGAGACAAGGGCCTTCTTATCCATAAAACAGATTAAACTGTTGTGGTTGATTCTCCCCAAACCTCCCTCAGATCGGTTATCTGATGATATGTTTAATCAGCATCAAGTCCCTTTATCGGTAAAGCCAATTCAGTGTCTAGTCCCTGTTTTGTTAAATGTAGAAAAAGGGTAAAACATGGCAATCCATCATGATGCTGCTGCCTCAGTTTGGTGGATGAAGTAGGAAAAATACCAGTTAAAATGTCAATAGCTGGGCTTCCCTGGTGGCGCAGTGGTTGAGAGTCCGCCTGCCGATGCGGGGGACATGGGTTCGTGCCCCGGTCCGGGAAGATCCCACATGCTACGGAGCGGCTGGGCCCGTGAGCCATGGCCGCTGATCCTGTGCGTCGGGAGCCTGTGCTCTGCAACAGGAGAGGCCACAACAGTGAGAGGCCCACATACAGCCAAAAAAAAAAAAAATCGATAGCTTATACAACTGGAGAAACGTACATGACTTGGGGCAAAGCAGCATAATGATGGCTGCCAGGTAATTTTCAATGTTTGGAAATGATATTCATGACCTCATATGCTTACATTACCACAGCCTGAAAGCTGATGTCAAAATAATTAAAGTGTTTTAGGTACTTTGAACATGTTTCTTAATTCATTTAATCCTCACAACCACCCTTAAAGGTAGTCATTATTAATCCTGCTTTAGAGATGAGGCTTACTTATGGCTCAAGGTTTTAGAGCAAGCACCAGACAGAGCTTGGGAACTTATTAAATTTGGCCTCCACTAAAATCTGTGCTTTTCCCAGTAGATATGAAATCTCTTACTAGAATCCTGAGTCTTGAAATGAGGCTGTGTTTATGACAATGGATCCAGTGTTTGTTCAAATGAAATACTTAATAGAAAGAAGGTGGGACTGGTTCTGCATTTAAAGTACAATAGCCATTGCCCTCAAATCTGGAGATACAGTGGAGACCTCCGAGGATAAGCGGATGGAAGATTAGAAATTGTTCGGGGAACAGAGTACAGGCAGTGTGGCCATAGAGACAACATGGTGGCCAGTGCTCTAAGTGCAGATCATGGTGCTTTCCAGGCAGGAAGTGAGGGCAGTGACTATGAGACTTGTGTCCTGATATCTGCAGGTATTCTCACCAGGCTAAAAGTAGATCATCTGGTTTTATTATGTAGGGTTTTATTTTTCCATCATAAAATTAGTAACTTCTTCTGATAAAAATTTGATTCATCTTGATAAGACCTGTGGACAGTTTATTCTTAGAAGGTTCATCCTAATATCTTATTTAGAATTTAATTTAGTAAGAAATGCACAAGTAGCAAGGTTAAAGCTATCTTAATTCACACTCGCATGTTCAAATGTGGGTTTAAAAATAAATAAGATATTTGGGCAGAGTAACTAAACCCACAGGGACTTTCAATGTGAACCTGACAGCCTGTGATGGAAATAATCTTCCTTCTTGAATTCTAATAGAAGCATGTTGGTGTCTAGTATTGCTGAAAATGCGTTGATGATAATGTTATACAGTATTACATAATTACAAGAACACTAAAGAAAGATCCAAATCTTCAACAGTAGGCAAATGATTAAATAAATGAGGTATATACACTGGCATTTGCATAAAATGAATCAAGTATAATTTTAAAGATTACATAGAATGAAAACGTTTATGAGCAGAATTCAAAATAGCATGTATACTAAGATGACAAGGGAGCAAAATTATGAATGAGTGGGGAAAATAATGTGCAAAGGTGAAAAGAGAGTTGTATTGTGGGTTTATGATTTAATAATTTTAAAATGAAAATAAAAAAATAAGAGATCCAGCAATGTTGAAAAAGTAATCTAAAAGAGTATCCAATGAAGAAGAATCATAATTCAAAAGTACAGTTGACCCTTGAACAACATAGGTTTGAACTGTGCAGGTCCACCTCTACACAGGTTTTATTTTTCAATACTAAATACCACAGTACTGCACGTTTCGCAGTTGGTTGAATCTAAGGATATGGAACCAAAGATACAGGGGGCTGACTGTAAGTTATACGTAGATTTTCAGCTGTGTAGAGGGATGACCCAAACCCTCAAGTTGTTCAAGGGTCAACTGTATTGGCAACACTGCACACGCCTGTGTGTGTGCATGTTTCAGAAATATTAGAAAGGAAAGTGAAAAAAAAGTGATCTATTAACGAGTTAGAATTTTAAAAATATTTTCTGCTTATTAAATAAAAAAGCATTTGTGTGTCATAAAGATGTGGAAGATTTTAAATGTGATTTCTGAATTGCATGTGAGCAAGGTAATGAAATATATGCCTTCTTAAAAAATTTGATAGGAAGTTTGAAAATTAAAGTTTATAACTGAAAATCATCTATCAGTATCCCACAATCAAGAGATCTACCTATTACTGATATTTGGGGCTTTCTTCTTATGTAATATTTTCTACATATAGCTATATATTTTTTTAACAAAACTGGGAACATATTGAACCACCATTAGTATCCTATTTTATTTCACTTAATAGTATCCCCAAAGAGCTTTCCCTTGTCCTTAAATATTCTTGGAAACATAATATGTTTAATGGTTAGTTAATAATCCATTGTATAGTGTTCTATAATTTCTACCCTTCCCAATAACAGATAATGCTGAATTGCAATCCTTATACATGAATCTGATTATATCTCAGATTATTTATTTTTTAAAGTCCTATTTTAACAAATATATTTTCAAAGGTTGAGATTTAATTTACATAAAGTAAAATTCACACAATTTAGGTTTATAATTAATGAATTTGGATAAATGTATAGTTTGGTAACGACCACAACAGGAGGTGGGAGAAAGATAGGTTGATGCTGACCTTTCAGCATTGTTTTGATTTTTTGAACTCTGTGAATATATTACTTTGTAGAAGGAAGGAAATAAGGGATGAGCAAGGGAGAGGGAAGGAGGGAGGGAAGGAGGGTTGGACGGAACACACATACTGGGTGCTTGAGAGCTAATATTAAGGAAACTGGGGGGAGGAGGAGAGGTTTTTCTTTTCTGTTTTTCCCTACTCATCTCAACCTATGCATAGGTATTTTCTTTTTTTTTTTTTTTTTTTGCGGTACGCGGGCCTCTCCCGTTGCGGAGCACAGGCTCTGAACGCGCAGGCTCAGCGGCCATGGCTCACGGGCCCAGCCGCTCCGCGGCATGTGGGATCTTCACGGACCGGGGCACGAACCCACGTCCCCTGCATCGGCAGGCGGACTCCCAACCACTGTGCCACCAGGGAAGCCCCATAGGTATTTCTTAATGTAGATAAGTTAAGAAATGTATATATGTGACACACACACACAGACATATATTCTCTTGTACCTTTTCCTTCTCTTCATTTCATCTCAGCCAATTAACTTAGGAAGTCATTGCTGCCATCTTGAATCCATCCACAAGTCAAAAAATGACCCTCATAACATATAAGTAATTCTATGATATACCTACCTGCACAAGCACAGAGTCAAGAGTTGCAGTGAAGTCTTACCTAGTGAATAACCGATGCTAATAACCCATAATCTCCACAGGAGATTCTATGCACTTCCCTTATTAAGTCTGATTTTTCCTCCTGCGTTAGCCTTCAAGTTGATTTCCCATGTGCACGCATGCACATACACACACACACACGATTTAACCAAAAGGCAAAAAATTCAGATTCAGTGATGATAAGAGATGATATAGGCATAGCCAAAGAAAAAAGAGGTATGATTTTGATAGAGAAAAACATCTTTTAAGGCAACTAAAGGGGATTACGTTGTCAAACAGAATTACACCCAAGTTTTACCTTCCTGTTCCTTAGAATGAAGATCACTAGTAAGCTGAAGTTTGATCAATCTGATCAATCACTGTGCCTCTGAACAACTCTTTCCTCATTGCACATATGAGAATGGAGCTGTGGGGTGTTCCAGGAGTTCCATGCCAAGGAGAGGCCACAGCTCATTCCCTAAGTCTTTGTACTACCCTGGTGTACCGTCCTCACTCAGTTCTACCTCGTTCTGCTCCCACCGGACAGAAATACCAATGCTCTTTGCTCCAAGGATGCTGAGAGTTTTCATGCACTATATAAGGTGTGGCCTCGTGTGATTTTTCTACTTCTGGGACTACCCCAGCTTCTCATCTCTCTCTTCATCCATCCAATCATCCATCCAACACATGTTTACTGAGCACCTACTAACGTGCTCCATGTTCAGCACCATATGAGGTGCTGGAGCACAATGTGAAGGGAACAGGCTGGGCAAGGCCCTCGAAGAACTTTCTGTGTAGCCTGTCTTGGAACCTATCAGCTGCCTTCTTCATCCTCCATCAGCAGGTCTTTTGCTTCCAGAGATAAAAATCATCTCTGACTCCTAGATTTAAGATCTAGCACATAGAACTTATGCCATCTTTCTGGTATCTCAACTTCTAAATCCTCTAGTTTTTACTTCCATCCTAACCCTATCTGGCTGGACATTGCAAAACCTTTCGCACAGCTCTCTAGACTTTGTCTTACTGGACCCCTCGTGTCCGTCTTCCTTTTCCTTACACTTCAGTTGCAGGCAACCTTCACCTGTCACCTTCCTGGATTAGTCATGTGAACCCTGGGATTCAGCAATATATTTTACTAAACAAGATGCCGGGGGACATAATGGTCACTAAGATGTTTCTCCCCTCAAAGAGCTAAGTGATCTGGTCTGAGGAGGCAACAGGGATCCTGCCCCTCCTGCACCTCAGGGTATTTTAATACTCTGGTTGATTTATGGCGAGTCCACGTTGAGTGCCAAATTCTCTTCTGTTAGCCTGGGAGTAGCCTGAAGACAAGAACCACCTTCTTTTTAACCTGGGACCAACTCCCCATTGGGGTAATGCACTCACCTAACTAGGACTGGGATCTTGGGCATCTTCTTAGAGACTTTAAAGAAACTCGTGTCCCCTTTATTGTCGGTGAAGTACACGCCGGCCACGCTGGTCACAAGGTTCCCAGGGAACGTGAACAGAACCCTTTCGTCGTCGCCCTGGTTGGCCCAATCCCAGGCTTGGCCTCCGATTAGCAAGCCCCCTCCACGTTTCATGAACTTGACCAACTTTTCAGTCATGGTTTCGTTGTAGGCATCAATACAGTAAACCCCCAGGGAGTCTTTCACTTCTGGTTCAACCTTTGCCTCTACACCAGAGCCCTCAAGGATTTTGGCCAGAGGTGCCAGGGATGGGTGTACACCAACAGGAGCCCCAGGGGAAGAGCAAAGCCAACCCACTGCATTGAGGAGAAAAGGAGTGAGCTGGGCCTCCACCAAGTAGTCCTCGTGGGACACCACCACCAGGCGGCCTCGGCCATAGGAAGAGGCAGCAATGAGGACCTGGCCCATGTCATTCACCATCACCGGGAAGGAGGCCTCTCCAATTAGAAGCAGTTCACATGGGATGGCATCTTCAGGGACATCCCAGCTTGTCACTCCATTCATAAGGGCCTCAAAGGCAGCAGACGGAGTCGCCATGGCTGGATCGGCTTCTGCAGAGAGGAAAGCAAAGCCTCAGCCTGGTGAAGAATGGATAAACAAACAAACAAGCCAAGAGTTCAATCCTCCACTAGCTGGGGCAATTCTTCCCATTCAGCAGATGAGACCGACACTGTGAACTGACTCAAGCACTCATCAGGGCCCTCAGTGTCTCCAATCCAGGAGACCCTGTTGTGCACTGTCAACTAACATTCTCATGGTCAGACTAAACAAGCTCGACATTTTGCATCACATAAAGGAAGCAAACAGAAGTGAAGAATTCGGGCAGAATTGAGTCTCCAAAGACATATATTTAAGTACTAATTCCCAGCGCCTGTGAGTGTGATCTTATTTGGAAATAGGGTCTTTGCAGATGTAATCAAGTTAAGGTGTGGTCATACTGGATTTGAGTGGGCTCTAATCTAATGACTAGTGTCCTTATAAGAAGAGGATATTTGGACACAGACACAGGTACACAGGGGAGAGACACACAGGCTATGAGAACATGTGGGCAGAGACTGGGGTGATGTCTCTATGAGCCAAGGAATGCCAAAGATTGCTGGCACACACCAGAAGGTGGGAGAGAGGCATGGAACAGACTCTCCTTCAGAACTTCCAGAAAGAACCAAACCTGTCAACACTTGGATTTCAAACTTCTAAGCCTCCAGAACTGTTAGAGCAGGGGTCCCCAACCCCTGGGCCGCGGATCGCTACTGGTCTGCAGCCTGTAAGGAACTGAGCCGCACAGCAGAGGTGAGCGGCGGGTGAGGCTTCATCTGCTGCTCCCCATCGCTCCCCATCTCTTGCATTACCGCCTGAACCATCCCCGCCCCCCCACCGCCTCCCCCGCCGCCGCCCGTCCGTGGAAAAATTGTCTTCCACGAAACTGGTCCCTGGTGCCAGAAAGGCTGGGGACTGTTGTTAGAGAATACGTTTCTGTTGTTGTAAGCTACCCAGTTTGTGGTACTTTGCTGCGGTAACCAGTGGAAACCAATGCAGTGGTGTAGCATGCTATCTCCCCACCCCCACTCCTCCCCATTTGGCTTCCACACTGATCGTATTAATCTCAGCTTGGGGCCAGAATTTCAGTCTGAAAAGTCTGGGTCCTCATAGAGGGTTCTCTGGTCACAGTCATAGGCTGGGTAAGAGGAAAGCAGAAGTCCTCTGGCTTGAGTCCAGGTCCCAGACAATCAGAAGCAGAGGTAACAATTTATGAACTTACGGCGGATTCTTACTTGCACCTGGACATAGCAGAGAAAGGTGTGTATGTCTGTGGATGTGTACTCACAAAACCCCTCTGCTTCTTCACCACGAGCTCCCCGCTCAAGGTCTCTCTGCAGTCCGAACTCCTCCATATGCACTTCACTGAAGCACTTCCCTCAAGGACAGACGCGTTGAATAGTCAGGACATCCAGGCCTCACTGACCACTCGGTGGGTCTGGACAGTGCTGCTCTCCTGGTCCTTGAGGCTATTACCACCTCCAACCTTATGGCCTGAGCCAACCTCATCATGTGTAACCTCTCAAACCGCTTCATTCCTATCCTCTTCCCTCTTCTGAACATGCAGGTATTCTTTAGGTGTTTATCTCTGGCCCTTACTGCTTTTTTCCTTGTGAAAGAATATGCTCACTCAAGGTACTACGGCACAGCAATTACGAGCTTAGGCTCTGGAGTTAGGCTGAACGTAGCTTCCTCGTTCATTAAGTAGGGATAATACTATCTACCACATAGGACTGTTCTGAAGATTAAAGGAATAGCATAGGTTAAGTGCCTTTCCATTATGTATTATATATGGATCTATAGATATGTAGATACATATACGTGTTCAATTATTATATATATATATCTTTGCTGAAAATTACTTGGTTACGAACAAGCTATTTAAGTATGTGCAAAATAGGGAATTATTGTAAAGCGAAAACAAATCTAACCTAAGGTTAGATTTTACCAACACTGGATTAAGCGTTTGTTGACTCTTGATTTTACAGGTTTCATATTTTGGAGCCAGTACTAATACTGATGATTGTTTAGTTCTCAAGGATTTCTACGGGCCCTTGGCAGAGGCCTTCTCTGTGCCTTCCCCAGGCCACAGATGCAAAGGCCCTGGTCCTGACATAAGCCATAAACTCAAGACCCCTATTGAAAGCACACTCTGCCATTTGTAACTGTCTCTGAAACTGAAAAGTCTTAAATTTATTCTTTTCCCTCCAAGTTAGCTCCTCTTGGGTAAAAACATAAGCTCGAGGTCCCTAGTTGTTAAAGAGGGTAACCTCCACCCCAGAGAACTACTGAGAAGATACAATCGGCAAACAGTTGGTAAATAAGAATCTGTCACGTCCCTGGCTCCTCCTGGGGTCCACAAACAGCCAGGACAGCAAATGGCAAGGAGTCACAGTTGTGTCCCTTCTCTCTTCTGATCCATATCCAGCTGGTCACAGTGTCGTTCGTCCTTCATGGTTTCCAATCACACTGCCGTTAACCTAGTTTGGGTCCTCAGTGATTCATTCCTGGACTAAATGGACCCGGCTTCTAAGTCACCAGCATCTGTTCTCGCCTTTATTCTTCTACAGCCACTGATTGTATTATTTCCCAGAAAAGAACGCCCCAGAGCTTCGCCTTTGCCCACAGGGGAAAATCTGAGCTTCCTCTTGGGGTTTAAGGCCTCCAGGGCTGGCTGCTTCTTACTTTCCAGCATATCTCTTGCAGCTTCCAGGATACTTGGCCTTCCTGGACATGCCCTGCTTTCATTTTAGATTCTCTTTCCGTTCTTTTTATTCCTGTTCCCTCTCCCACATCTTTCAGGCCACTGAAATCCTACCTGAGAGAAAATATTCACAGAAAAGGAAACTTAATAAATCTCTGCAAATAGGCTCAATATCACTAATCAGGCAATTTAAATACAATGTACGTTGCCCATAAGATTGTCCAGAAAGAAGGGGGCAAAAAAGAAAAAGGAAGAGGAGGAGAGGAAGGTAAAGATAATAATGTCCAATGCCCCAAGGCTGTGGAAACACTAGCGCGATCTGTTAGAAGGACTGAGAATCTGAAAGCAATCTGACAGTGGCAACTCGGTTTCAAAGGTGTGCCTATCTTAAGATAAGCAGGCCTACTGATAACCTTTCTTACAAAAATAAGAACAGCAGTATTAAAGATACACGCACAAGGATGGTCACTGCCCAACAAAACTGCAAATGGAGATAGATAAGTGAAAATCTAGACAGGGAGATAGACAGATGACAAACAATATTCCCTAGAACCATTTTTGACTCCCGTAGGTACAGGATCTCTAACCCAAAGTCACGGCTACCCAACTTCCATGTAACCCCCGGAGTTTGCCATGGCACCGAACCTGAGACCCCGGGGCACAGCCCCCAGGCGGCCACCCATACACACGCTGTAAACAACTGCCATGCTGCCCCCAGCGTTGATACTCCAAACACACCCAGAGCAGGGAACGCGCAGTTCTGCCTCACTCGTTGTACTCTGAGCTAGTTCATGGGAGAAGTATCTGTAGAGAAGTGACAAAGGGATGGACAGGTGGCCTGCAGATTTGAAAAGTAGGGGACAAGGGAGAAGAGGGGTGCTTTTCCTGCTGAGTCTCCCACCTGGTTCCTGGGCTTGACGGGTGGCCTGAGGTGAGTGGGGTTTGGGTGGAACCACCTGAGCGCCCTTCTCTCTGCCGGTTTTCCTTGTTCCTTAGTCTGATAGCAAGGCTCTGAGTGTGGCAAGACAAGCTTTGAGAAGGAGAATGCTTGAGAAAAGCATGATAATCTGTATTATAGAATATCACGAGGCTTTCATAAAGAACAGCGTTAAACCTATTTTTCTTCTACCTAGAAGAATGTCCTAGATATATCTGAAGTGAAAATTTCAAATTGCTATAATATGTAGGACAAAAACCCACCTTTGTATGGATGAAGTTACTAACAATAGTAGTACTAGCAATTTTAGTAGTAGTGACGACAATATAGTGCTTACCAGGTTGCAGGCATCATTATAAGCGCTCTACATACATTATTTAATCCTGACAATAAACCTATGAGGTATGTACTATCACTATCCCAATTTTAAAAATGCGCAAGACCAAAAAACAAACAAAACAAAAAACCTGATGGCCAGAGAATTTGTTACTTGCTTAAGTCACATAGGTGGTAAGTGGATCCTTCATTCAAACCCAGGAAATCTAGCACTGGAGTCCACGTTCTTAAGTACCAGAAATACATAAGCCTGTTACTAGGATTTTATATAAACAGAAAACTATGGAGGCCACATTTCAACAAGCTAACACTGACTGCATAGGAAAGGAAGAGGTGAACAGTATTCTTTCTCTTTATAGAAGTCTGCACAACAGTCCTTTGAATTGTTGCATGTGTTTCTATTACAATTAAAAATAGCACAGGTAATATAAATTCAATCAAGTAAACACATTAAATGATTGAATATATAAATGATTGGATTCATCAACTGATCCTATCTCACTCATTCTAAAATGTCTTCCTTCATCTCCCAAGTTGTGCATTTGTCCACCAATAAATGTGAATTCCTCCTCTGTGGAGGTTCCCTGAACTTTGTAGCTGGTTCTGTCCCCACTTTAACCAGCTATCAATGACTCCCACACTCAATTTTTCAACCAAATGCTTCTTCTTTGTGCCTGAATCCCTGTTTGCCCTCCTAGCTTGGTAAGCGCAGATGGACATAGCCTGGGGTAATCTCTTATTTCTCCCCTTAAGTTCTTCATCCTTGGTTCTCCTTCTGTGGATCCTGCTTTCTCTCCCCAGGCCCGCTAACTAATGGAACCCAAGGCACTTCGGGAGTAGAAGGCACCTCAGGCACGACCTGTAACTCAAGGAGAGAGCTTTACAGATCCCTTACTCCTTCCACAAAGAGGCCCCATGGCACCTAAACGGGGTCTCTCTTTAAGAGACGTATCTAGAACGCAAGAAGGGTAGTGGGCCTGCCTTGGATATGGCACCACATCCTGCACTGTAGCTTGATTTGAAATCCCCAAAGTAGAGTAAGTATCTGAGGTCAGGGGACGTGATTTATATATCTGGATTCCCCACAAGAATGAAGAGGTGCTCCACGGATGGACGACTGAATCATGGATGTGAACGTAAGGGCAAACCTGGGATCAATTCTTCAGCATATAGCTACTCGGGCCTTGCAAAATGATCCATATCACAGACACCCAATCCTATAGGTCTTCTCATCTTCATGCCTTTTTTTCCGCGAACGCTTTGTTTATTTTTCCTTATATGTCCAGTATCTTTTCCAGTGTCCACCATCTTCTGTTAATAGTAGCCAGAATTGGGGTGGGTTCATACCAGCCCAATCTTACTTATTTTTCACTTAAAATGGTTTAATTCATACATTTAAAAGAATATGTAATGCACGTGGAAGAATTTGGATGGTAAAATAATAAAACGATTTAAAAATTAAACAAACTTCCATACACCAATCACCCAGATTAAAAAACAGACCGTTACTAACATTTTTGAAGGCCCTCTTGTGGCCCTCCAGAATCAGTTCCTCCCCCCATCCCCATAAAAATAGGCATGATTCAGAACTCTGCTTTTTCTATTCCTCTAGTTTAATCTTAATGCGCTCCCTTCTTAATACCCCCTGGGCTCTCTGTCTTTCTCTCACTCATATTTGCTCACTTTTCTCACTAGGTAAATCCCAGGAAAATAGCATAATGTAGGAGTATGAGCGCATAAGTGAGACCTGAGTTAAAAAAAAAAAAAAAAATCCGGGTGTTGCCTCTTCCTAGCTGTTGATCATCTGGCTTCAGAGGGTGTCCTATCAAATGGACAATATGGGAGAGGGCCGGCCTTGACTCCGAGGGGCTGTCAGGACTAAGTTCTGGTGTGGGATCCTCCTCCCTCCTCTCCTCTCCAGGCCTTCACCAGGCCAGACTTTCCTCCCCAGGCCCAGAGCCAGTCTGCAAAGAGCATGTCCGTGACGTCAGAGGAGTGGAGAGGGGGCTGAGGTGGTGGGAAGCAGCAGCAGGAGGGGTGAGAGGGGGGGAGACAGCGGAAAAGCTCGCGTGTGTTGGCAGGGAATTCTCCAGGCCCGCTGGCACGGAGGTCTGGGTTGGTTGGAGGTACACAGACCATCGGCTCCTCTTAGACACACACACACACATTCCCTAGTCTCGGTGGGGGCAATGCAAGTGGGCGAGGGATCTCAGTCCCAGAGAGTGTTTGCAAAGATCAAAGGGCAGTAGGACAGAAGTGATGCTCTACCACCAGCTCCCCGTGTGACCCTGGGCAAGCCCTGCCACCTCCCTGGGCTCCGGTAGTCTCACCCGATAAAGCTGCGAATTAGATGCTGTTTCTCTAGGCCATGTTCGTGCGCAACTCGACAACACAAAGCAATTAAACAAACATCAGATGTTAGAACCCCAAGAGGAGGAGCAATGCGGCAGGAGGGATGCAGAGCCGGAGAACACAGAACAATCTCTCACAGGAAGGCGGACACAACAGCGAGGGATTGTGCCCCTATCTGGGAACCGGCAACACTGCCGCTCGCCGGGGCCCGCAGGTCCGCCCGCGCCCCCCCTCGCGCCCCCTCGGCCTCCGGCACCGCCCTCTCCCTACCCGAACTCAGTCCACGGCCACCCGCCCCTGGTCCAGCCTGCGGGGCATTCGGAGAGGGCCACTCACCAGGTCGCCCTGCAACTTCCAAGGCGGCAGCTGGAAGAAGGAAGGCTGGGGGCAGAGGGAGACGCAGGGTTCTGCGGGGAAGGGGCGTCCCAGCAAGCGGCGCTGGGCGAGCGAGCTGGGCGGAGACGAAGCGGGGGCGGGGTTCCGGACTAGTCTCCTCCTCCCCGCTTCCTCCTGGGCGGGACCGCGACCCCGAGGGGCGGCGCTTGGCAGGGGACAACACTTCTTTGTGTCGCCGGCCCTGTCGGCTCGGCATTGCGGTGGCCCCCATTCTGGCAGTGGGGACGGCCGTCTAATTAAAGACAAAACTTCTCTGACTAGTCATTAGGAAAGGAAATGGCTGAACAAACCATAGGACACGGTCTACAGAGTATTATTCAATTCTCATGAAGAGGTTAGATCTCCATTTCGTTGGAGGAATGTACTTGACATGTTGCCTAGGGGAAAATAAAAATTGCAGAAATTGTTGAATATGCTTTCATTTTTATAATAAAAAGCATCCCTCCGTATATTTGTATTATGGTGGGTGAAAGGATAGCTACATCTCTACCTGCTAATATTTGTTTAATTTGAGGAATAGCGCAGGGCAACTTTTATATAGCGCTGCATTATTTGCACTGTTACTGTGTTGTTTGGTAAATTAAAAATAATAATATATCTCAAGCAAACAATAGGTGGCTAAAATGGATTCTTCTGTGTACTTTTCAAATCCTCTTTCTTTCCTAAAGTCCTTTCTGATGACCAGTTGACAGTTGCTCCTCCCTTCTCTGAATTCCAAGTTCCTACTTTGTGTGGTGACTTCACCTAGCTCAGGTGCTACGGTAGTATAATGTAGGATAATGGTTAGGAACTCAGACTGTCATCAGATAACCTGGATTCAGATCTTAGTGCTATACTTTAGGGGCTGAGTGACTTTGCACAAGTTACTTAATTCCTCTGTTCCTCGGCTTAAGCCTGGTGAGTGAATACAAAGTTCTTAGATCAATGTCTGGCATATACAGTAAGACTGTATGACTGCTTGTTAAATAAAATAAATATTCTGGTCATCCTAAGATTTAATAAATATGTTTCACGAAAATGCATATTTTTTCATCTTGACTAGGATTTTGGTCCAAATCCAAGTCATATTTCCTTTCTCCATCTCCCTTCAATCCTCTTTCCCCATATTGAATCATATGAACAATAATTCAATAGGAGCATGTGGGCAGGTGAGCTCACTGGCAGGGTTTACATAGAGGAAATGCCAGGAACAGAAATCAAGAGGACCTGAATTCAGGATCCTGCTCGGTGAAGGAGTGATGGTGAGGCTGTCTTTTACCTTCTCCAGGGGTCAGGGTCCTCTTCTAAACAAAGAGGGCTGGTGACTTGCTTGCTAAGACCCTTTTGGGTCTGAAATGCCAAGACTAGTAGCACCAAGGTAAAACCTGAAACATTGCTTCATGAAAAATTTAAACTTCAAAACAAAAATGCATATACTGCATACATAAAAATAAATAATAGGACAAAAATATACATGGGAGGGATACAACCTAACTTACCTCTCAGGATGGTGGCATGAGACTTGGTGGGGAAAAGGTTTTAAATGTCAGATTTTCTTTCTTAAAAAGGAGGAGAGACACACACAGAGGGAGAGAGGGGGAGTGACGTTGAGAGAGAAAGAGGGAGCTGAAGGAAAGGTGATAAAATGTCAACACCTGATAAATCTGTTATATTATTTTCTGTACTTATCTGTAGCTTTGACAGATTTTATTATGAAAAATGTTTAGAAAGGGCAAGAATGCATTAGACTTTTGATGGTTACCTTCCCGTAGGAGAAGAAATAACAGAACTAAAGAAATAAAAGCCAGAGTGGTGGAAAAAAAAGCAGAGCCAGAAACAGACATGGAGAAACCGCAGGGAATCCTCTTTGAAAGACATCTGCCTCCTTAGGCCCAACTGGTCTCAGAGCAAAAACCCGACCACTTTCTCAGTCCCGCTGGGCCCACTCCCCTGGGACCCTGGCCGCGTCCCTCCCTCTCGAAGCCCGGCCGCAGGGAACTCGGTTGGTGCTCCGTGGCCTGCTCTGGTCCCAAAAACCATCTTTGTACAAGACTCACCCGTAGTCCAGCAATATCCACACCCGCTACTTCAAAGGGGGAGGGGACTCCTCTGCAGAGACGTGACAAGGAGAAGGGGCACACAGCCCGGGATTTGAAAATTGGTGTAGGTGGTGCTGGACGCTGCGGGTAGAGGTGAGCAGCGGCGGGGGTGGGGGAGGGAGAAGGCGGCCTTCCCGGGAGCTGATTGGCTGACGCAGCGGTGGGGGCGGAGCCTGGCCGGCAGCCCACAAACCGCAGAGGCCCCGCTTTGTGTCAGTTTCTGCGCGCAGATGCCCCCAGCAAATGCAAGACGGAGAACCCCCGCCCCCGCCTTGGCAGTGCTGCAGGGCAGTTTCCGGAAAAAGAAATCCGTGATACTATTTACCAGCAAACGAGTTGGTGGATAGTGATAGTTCTTTATATAAAATAATACAACTATTTCCAAGGATGTGTTAAATCTATATATATTTGCCAGGAGTTTGGCTATATTTATTTATATCACAGCTAATAAAGGTTTTTTTTTAATTATTTTTTTTACATCTTTATTGGAGTATAATTGCTCTACAATGGTGTGTTAGTTGCTGCTTTATAACAAAGTGAATCAGTTATACATATACATATGTTCCCATATCTCTTCCCTCTTGCGTCTCCCTCCCTCCCATCCTCCCTATCCCACCCCTCTAGGTGGTCACAAAGCACCGAGCTGATCGCCCTGTGCTATGCGGCTGCTTCCCACTAGCTATCTATTTTACGTTTGGTAGTGTATATATGTCCATGCCATTCTTTCACTTTGTCACAGCTTACCGTTCCCCCTCCCCATATCCTCAAGTCCATTCTCTAGTAGGTCTGTGTCTTTATTCCTGTCTTACTATATTTATATTTTTAATAAACATTTAACGTGGTAGTGAAACGGAGATTTTGCAATTTTGTACAAATAAATTTTAAAATATTTTTATATGCTTATATAAACACAAATTTTATGGAAGACATACATCAAACTATAAGAATCGGACAGTAAAGAGAAGATTATTTGTATTTTTTCTTCATACACCTCATTAACGTTTCAACGGTAATATATATTATTTTGTGATAAAAATAGATACATTTAATCAACTAAACAGATAAAATATCCTTGCTCAAGCAGCCAGTAGTGACCCTTCTATGAAAATGATTTCTCCCTGTGTATGGGTTTCCAGAATTTCGTTCCTAGTCCTGACTCATTTTAATCAAGGAAGAGCGGGATGCAACACTTGACTTTTGAGCCAGGATCTGGCTTTATGCCTGACCACGTGTTGTCTTGAATCAGGTGTCTGCTCATCTAGCTTGGTGAGCTCAACATTAGAAACCAGGGTGAAAACCACAGACCCTTTTTTTTTTTTTTTTTTTTTTTTTTTGCGGTACGCGGGCCTCTCACTGTTGTGGCCTCTCCCGTTGCGGAGCACAGGCTCCGGACGCGCAGGCTCAGCGGCCATGGCTCACGGGCCCAGCCGCTCCGCGGCATGTGGGATCTTCCCGGTACCGGGGCACAAACCCGCGCCCCCTGCATCGGCAGGCGGACTCTCAACCACTGCGCCACCAGGGAAGCCCCACAGCCCCTTTTTATGGCTGACCCCAAAGGCCTACAAGATCTGTGGGGCCTCTGTATACTGTCCTGTTTCCTCACCCCTCACCCATCACCACCCTGGTCCCTATACACTGGGTATCTAAGGAGAAGATGTCCCCAGACCAAACTATCCTCAGGAAGAGACAATTTTAAAGCTTTCTCCCCTAGCACAAAACAGTGTCCAGGCTGGACCTTCCACAGGAATGTGGATTCAAGGTAAAGTGGATAGAGTACCACACCTTGTACTACTTCAGGGTTTCATTACAACTCCCCAAACTAGAGTAAGCACAAGCCAAGAACTCTGTCATTCTTTTCCAGATTCTCCACTTCATGTGGCCGTAAACAGGTGATCCGTGATGTCCAACTGATGGCTGAATGGACAAGACAGATGATTGTGGGGTGAGGAAAGCAATCCTAGGGTCACTCCTCTATGAAACAAATAGGACCGTGACATAGAGAACTGACCAAACTGCAAATTTTCTGTATTGTAAGTTTTCTCCTCATCTTCGTGCTCTTTTAATTTTCTCCCTTAAGCCTTTTGTTTTCTGTGTCTCCCAAAATTTCAACTGGTTCTATCCTCTCTTTCTCTGTTTCAGACTCTACCTTACTAGCTCAAGTATAAGTATAAATCCTGTATCTTTTCTTTTTTTTTTTTTTTTTTTTTTGCGGTACGCGGGCCTCTCACTGTTGTGGCCTCTCCCGTTGCGGAGCACAGGCTCCAGACGCGCAGGCTCAGCGGCCATGGATCACGGGTCCAGCCGCTCCGCGGCATGTGGGATCTTCCCGGACCGGGTCACGAACCCGTGTCCCCTGCATCGGCAGGCGGACCCTCAACCACTGCGCCACCAGGGAAGCCCCCTGATTCCTTTCTTATTTCTACTTCCCCTAGAGGTTCTGTTTTACTTTCCAGTTTCTGCCCTGAGTAATAGAGACTGCCATGAAATCCTGAAAGCACTGAAATAACTTTTGAGATATTAAGTTCTGTAGATACTCAGCAACATAGGAATGAATGAAGAAGTTATTAACAGTCCATACTACAAAATGTTACGCAGTTTTTAAAAAGATGAGCTCAAGTCAAACCTTGAGGAATGCTCTCAACATATATTTTTAGTGAAAAATTAATGATCCTACTTTTGTATGTTTCTGTTTATCTAACAGGAAAAATAAGGATATATTTGGCTACCTCAGGAAGTGGGAAGGGTTGACCAGTAATTTTTTCTTTAGATATTTTGTATTTTTAAAATGTTACAAAAATTATTTTGAAATAAAAAATAAGACTATTCAGTAATACCACTCTTAAGTATATATCCAACAGAAATGCATACACACGTCACCAAAAGACATGTACTAGAATGTTCAAAGCAGCACCATCCTTAATAGTCTGGAAGTGACCCAAAAGCTACCCTCACTGCTTTCTCATCCCTAGTGCCACCGCGGCACTACCTTCTTTAAACTACTTTTTATTTTTTGGCCGCGCTGAGGCATGTGGGATCTTAGTTCCCCCACCAGGGATGGAAGCTGCGTCCCCTGCATTGGAAGCACAGAGTCTTAACCACTGGACCGCCAGGGAAGTCCCCTACTTTCTATTATAAGAGTCTTAAATGTTACTTTCAGACCCACAAATATTGAGAATTTATTATCAAAATGTCTGCTTTAACAGAAATTCTAAAGGATAGATCTCAAGAAGAAATAAAATAATCTTAGATAAATAATCTGAGATGTAAGACAAAATGGTGAGAGACTTCCAATTCTGTCATTGAGAAAATACCTTGTTCAGAACAATGCTTCCACTAAAAACAGCAATAAAAGTTGGATAAAATGTAGGAAACAAGGGAAGACTTTGAAGAGCAAACAATATAAGCAGGATGAGAGAAGCTACAATCCTGAGGGAAGGAAAACTCAGGACATGAACTGCACATTCACTGTGGCTTCTTCTTTTAAGGCATTTTCCAGTTCACAATGCAGGATAACTGAGGCCAAGCAGGAAGTGTCAGCGTTACTGGTTCAAGATTACCAAACCAGTTAAAACTCAAAGGAGTGAAATTTCAGACAAGAAGAAACCTCAGAGAAGTGAATCTAAAAATCTATGTACAAATTCCCCTTAAGTCACTGGCTGACTCCTAAGCTATATGCATGCACAGGGAGAGGCCCAAAAAACCTGCAGAAAATAATGGCTAAAATGCCAATCAATTGAGCAGTCATTTCAGTAGCTGTACTATTATGGAAATATGGAGGTCCAGTCCCACCAAAGTAACTGATTTTTATCAACACTACCTGCTTTCAGTTGAGACATGAGAAAAACCATGGCATATGAATAAAAATAGTGCCTGAGAAGTAGGGTCTATGCTCTTGGATAAAGGAAAAACCTGAAAGGGACCAGTTCTAAGAAAGCTTAAAGCTAATCTCTGATAGTATTAAAGTAATCTGCTGGTACTTTATCTGTCCCCCATGCCAGAAAAATCCTCTTTGATAAACAATAACATCAACCAGAACTTTCTGATTTTTCATTCATGATGTCCTGCATCCAATCAAAAATTTAGAAGGAGGCTAAAAATAAGGATGAATTATCAAGAACTCAAGAGAAACAACAAAAAATAGAAACAGACAAGTGGTTCAGACATTTGAGTTCTTAGACAGGGACTGATTTTAAAATAACTGTGATTAATGTGTTCAAAAATAACAGAAACAGGCTGGAGAATACCAGTATAGAATTAAAACGTAAAATATTAAAATAGAAATTTTAGAAATAAAACATAATCATTGAAATCAGGAATTCAATAGTTGGTTGTAATACCATATTAGACACAAATGACCAAAGAATTGATGAACTGCAACAAGAATCAGTAGAAAGTATGTAAAAATAACACACAGAGGAAAGAAAGGATGCATAAGGAGATGAAAGGATACAGTAAAACTATAATAGGAATTATGAGACATAGTAAAAAAGTCTTGACATATGTGTAATTAGACTCCCAGAAGAAGAGGAGAGACAGCGAAACAGAAGCAATATGCTAATAATTAATGATTGAAAATTCTCAAGAGATGAAAAACATCAAAACTCAAATTAAAAAAAAAAAACCCTCAGGCTTCCCTGGTGGCACAGTGATTGAGAGTACGTCTGCCTATGCAGGGGACACAGGTTCGTGCCCCGGTCCAGGAAGATCCCACGTGCCGCAGAGCGGCTGGGTCCGTGAGCCATGGCTGCTGAGCCTGTGCGTCCGGAGCCTGTGCTCCGCAACGGGAGAGGCCACAGCAGTGAGAGGCCCGCGTACCGCAAAAAAATAAACAAGAAAAACAAAACAAAAAACCCCTCCTCATTCCCTAAGCAGAATAAATACAAAGAAAACTACACCTAGGCACATTATAGTCAAATGCTAAGAAACAAATTCAGAGAGGAAATCCGAAAGTCAGCGAGAAATAAAGGATACTTTCCATTTAGAGGAACAATAATACATCTGGCTTTTCAAAAGAAAATGATAGAAACCAGAACATAGTGGTATTGGTTAAAAAAAAGAAAAGAAGACAATCTGCCAACCTAAAACTCTATGCACAACAAAAATATCTCTCAAAAAATGAAGGCAAAATAAAGACAATTTTAGATAAACAAAAGCTGAGAGAATTTGCTAGCATTACAGTATAAAAAGCAGTACTTCAAAATTAAGAAAAATGATCCCAGATGGGAGTACATAACTATAGGAGGAATTGAGAATACTGGAAAGAGTAAATACCTGGGCAAATATCAATATTGATATTTAAATAAACACATACGTCTTGTGGGATATAAAAGCATAATAAACATACAATAACAAGAGCACAGCTGCAAGATGGTGGTTAATGAAGATAAATGGTTTTAAATTTATTGCACTGTTTGAGCCTTACCCATACCCTGACACCAAAGTCAGACAAGGAGACTATAAGAAAGGAAATTACAGACCAACATCCCTGATGAATATAGATGCAAAAGTCCTCAACAAAATATTACCAAAGTGAATTCAACAGTACATTAAAAAAAATCATACACCATGATCAGGTGGGATTTATTCCAGGGATGCAAGGATGGTTCAACATCTGCAATTCAATAAATGTGCTACCACATTAACAGAATGAAGGATAAAATCACCTCAGCAGGTGCAGAAAAAGCATTTGACAAAATACAACTCCCTTCCATGACAAAAAATTATCAACAGATTGGATATAGAAGGAATGTACCTCAACAAAATAAAGGCCACATACGGCAAGCCTACAGTTAACATCACACTCAAGAGTGAAGGCTGAAAGCTTCTCCTCTAGGAGCAGGGACAAGACAAGGGGTCCCCCTTTCACTTTTTTTCAACATAGTACTGGAAGTTCTAGCCAGAGCAATGAGGCAAGAAAAAAGAAATGCCATCCAAAATGGAAAGAAAGAAGTTAAATTGCCTTTGTTTGCAGATATCTCTGTTTGCAGATGACTAACTTCTTTTATTAAGCTTTTCTATATATAAACTTGCAGAGACAAGTCAACATTATTACTTCTTCCAATCCATGAACAGAATAGCTTTTAATTTGTGTCTTCAGTTACTTTCATCAATGTTTTATAGTTTTCAGTGTACAGGTCTTTTACCTTCTTGGTTAAATTGGTTCCTAAGTATTTATTGTTTTTGATGCTATTGTAAATGGGATTCTTGTTTTAAATCCCTTTCAGGAAATTGCTAAATTGCTGTTAGTGCATAGAAACACAACTGATTTTTTTTTTTTTAATTTAGGTCCTGACTAACTGGTACTCACTTATTTATTTAAATTTATTTATTTTTGGTTGTGTTGGGTCTTCATGGCAGTGCGCGGGCTTCTCCTTGCGGTGGCCTCTCTTGTTGCACAGCACGGGCTCTAGGCACGTGGGCTTCAGTAGTTGTGGCACATGGGCTCAGTAGCTCCGCAGCATGTGGGATCCTCCCTGACCAGGGCCCGAACCCTCGTCTCCTGCATTGGCAGGCAGAGTCTCAACCACTGTGCCACCAGGGATGTCCCCACAACTGATTTTTGTAAGTTCACTTTATATCCTGTAACCATACATTCAACTGATCTCTGACAAATGTGCAAAGCACACACAATGGGGAAAGGATAGTGTCTTCAATAAATGGTGTTGGAATAACTGGATATCCACATGCAGAACAACGAAAGTGAATTCTTCCCTCATACCATATACAAAAAGCAATTCAAAATGCATTAAATACTTAAACATAAGATCTGAAACTGTAAAGCTACTAGAAGAAAACATTGGAAAAAAGCTTAACACTGGGCTGGGAAATAAATTTTTGGATATGACCCCAAAAACACATGCAATAAAAGCAAAAATAAACAAATGGGGCTATATCAAACTAAAGTTTCTGCACAGGGAAGGAAACAACAGAGTAAAGGGACAACCCACAGAATGGGAGAAAATATTTACAAACCGTATATCCAATAAGGAGTTAACAATATCCAAAATATATGAGGAACTCAAACAACTCAATAGCAAGAAAACAAATAATCCAATTAAAAATAAGCAAAGGACCTGAATAGACATTTCACAAAAGAAGATATACAAATGGCCAACAGGTATATGGGAAAGTACTCAAATCCACTAATCATCATGGAGATGCAAATCTAAACCACAAGATATCACTTCACACCTGTTAGAAGGGCTAATATCAAAAAGAGAAAAAATAGCAAGTGTTGGTGAGGATGTGGAGAAAAGGAAACCCTTGCACATTGTTGATGTGAATGTAATTGGTACAGTCATTATAGAAAACAGTATAGAGAGTCATCAAAAAATTAAAATTAGAACTACCATATTATCTAACAATCCTAGTTCTGGGTATATATTCAAAGGACATGAAATCAGTAACTGGAAATAATATCTGCGCTGCCATGTTCATTGCAGCATTATTCACAGTAGCCAAGATATGGAAACAACCTAAGTGACTAACAAATGGATTAATGAATAAAGAAATTGTGGCATATATACACAATGGAATTTATATAGCCATTAAAAAGAAGGAAATCCTGCCATTTGTGACAACACGGATGAAACTCAAGGCATTACGCTAAGTTTTGAAATAATTCAGAAAGACAAATACTGTACAACTTCACTTATATGTGGAATCTAAAAAAGTTGAACTTATAGAAGCAGAGAGTAGCATGGTCATTACCAGGAGTTGGGGAGAGGTTGGAAATGGGGAAATATTGAGCAAAGGTTGCAAAGTTTCAGCTATGCAGGCTGAATAAGTTCTGGAGCGCTAATGTATAGCACAATGACTGTCGTTAACAATATTGTATTATATACTTGAAATTTGCTAAGATAGTATATCTCAATTGTTCTCACCAAAAAACGGTAAACTATGCAAGGTGATCAATATGTTAATTAGCTTGATTGTGGTAATCATTTCACAATGTATACATATATCTAAACATCACATTGTACACCCTAGATATATGCAAGTTTTATTTCTCAATATACTTCAATAAATGTTATGAGTTAAGTGTGCTATACTACTAGAATTACTGCTAAAACATTTGACCTAAAACATTAGAACATGTAACTTCTAAATAAGAGAAGGAGTAAAATGGGGAATAAAAGAGAAAAAAGAAAGAGTGGTTAGGAATGAAAGAGACAGATAAAGCAGAAAAAATTAAAAGCAAATATAAGATGGTAAAAATAAATCCAATTGTATTACTAATCACAGTAAATATAACTGGATTAAATTATTCAATGATGTTATAAATTGCCTAACAAAAATTTTAAAAACCTAGGATTTAAAGAAATACACATAAGTTTATGACATATATGCTTTTTTATGTACTGGTATCTCATTGTGGTTTTTATTTCTTTATTTTTAAAGTTTTTAGTTTACATTGGACTATAGTTGATTTACAGTGTTGTGTTAGTTTCAGGTGTACAGCAAAGTGATTCAGTTATACATATACATATACCTGTTCTTTTTTAAATTATTTTCCCATTTAGGTTATTACAGAATATTGAGCAGAGTTCCCTGTGCTATACAGTAGGTCCTTGTTGCTTATCTATTTAAAATACAGTAGTCTGTATATGTCAGTCCCAAACTCCCAATCTATCCCTCCCCACAACCTTTCCCCATAAATTTGTTTTCTGTGAATCTGTTCTGATTTGTAAATATTTTAATTTGTATCTTTTTTTTTTAGATTCCACATATAAGCAATATCACAAGATATCTTTCTGTCTGACCTACTTCACTTAGTATGATAATCTCCATGTCCATCCATGTTGCTCCAAATGGCATTATTTCATTCTTTTTAATGGCTGAGTAATATTCAATTGTATATATGTACTACATCCATTCATCTGTCGATGGACATTTAGGCTGATTCCATGTCTTGGCTATTGTGAACAGTGCTGCAATGAACACTGGGGTGCATGTATCCTTTCAAACCATGGTTTTCTCTGGATATATGTCCAGGAGTGAGATTACTGGATCATATGGTACTCTAGTTTTAGTTTTTTAAGGAATTTCCATACTGTTCTCCATAGTGCCTATACCAATTTACATTCCCACCAACAGTGTAGAAGGGTCCTCTTTTCTCCACACCCTCTCCAGCATTTATTGTTTGTAGACTTTTTAATGATGGCCATTCTGACTGGTGTGAGGTGATATCTCATTGTAGTTTTGATTTGCATTTCTCTAATAATCAGTGATGTTGAGCATCTTCATGTGCCTGTTGGCCATCTGTATGTCTTGTTTGGAGAAATGTCTATTTAGGTCTTCTGCCATTTTTTGATTGGGTTGTTTGTTTTTTGGTATTAAGCTGTGTGAGCTGTTTGTAAATTTTGGAGATTAATCTCTTGTCAGTAGCAGCGTTTGCAAATATCTTTTCCCATTCTGTGGACTGTCTTTTCGTTTTGTTTACGGTTTCCTTTGCTGTGTAAAAGCTTTTGAGTTTTATTAGGTCCCATTTGCTTATTTTTGTTTTTATTTCCATTACTCTAGGAGACAGATTGAAGAAGATCTGTGATTTATGTCAGAGAGTGTTCTGCCTACATTTTCCACTAAGAGTTTTATAGTATCTGCTCTTAAATTTAGGTCTTTAATCCATTTTGAGTTTATTTTTGTGTATGGTCTTAGAGAATTTTCTAATTTCATTCTTTCACACTTAGCTGTCCAGTTTTCCCAGCACCATTTATTGAAGGGACTGTCTTTTTTCCATTGTATAGTCTTCCTTCCTTTGTCATAGATTAATTGACCATAGATGCATGGGCTTATTTCTGGGCTTTCTATCCTGTTCCATTGATCTATATTTCTGTTTTTGTGAAAGTACCACACTGTTTTGATGACTGTAGCTTTGTATTGTAGCTTGAAGTCAGGGAGCCTGATTCTTCCAGCTCTGTTTTTCTTTCTAAAGGTTGCTTTGGCTATTCAGGGTCCTTTGTGTTTCCATTCAAATTAAAATTTTTTTGTTCTAGTTCTGTGAAAAATGCCATTGGTAATTTGATAGGGATTGCATTGAATCTGTAGATTGCCTTGGGTAGTACAGTCATTTTGACAATATTGATTCTTCCAATCCAAGAACATGGTATATCTTTTCATCTGTTTGTGTTAGCTTCAATTTCTTTCATCAGGGTCTTATAGTTTTTAGAGTACAGGTCTCTTGCATCCTTAGGTAGGTTTATCCCTAGGTATTTTATTCTTTTTGATGAGATGGTAAATGGGATTGTTTCTTTAATTTCTCTTTCTGGTCTTTCATTGTTAGCGTATAGAAATGCAACACATTTCTGTATATTAATTTTGTATCCTGCAACATTACCAAATTCATTGATGAGCTCTGGTAGTTTTCTGGTAACTTCTTTAGGATTTTCTAGGTATAGTATCATGTCATCTGAAAACAGTGACAGTTTTACTTCTTCTTTTCCAATTTGGATCCCTTTTTATTTCTTTTTCTTCTCTGACTGCTGTGGCTAGGACTTCCTAAACTATGTTGAGTAAAAGTGGTGAGAGTGGACATCCTTGCCTGGTTTCTGACCTTAGAGGAAATGCTTTCAGCTTTTCACCACTGAGTATGATGTTGGCTGTAGGTTTGTCATATATGGGCTTTATTATGTTGAGGTATGTTCCCTCTATGCCCACTTTCTGGAGAGTTTTCATCATAAATTGGTGTTGAATTTTGTCAAAAGCTTTTGGCAAATTCTATCAAACATTTAAAGAATTGTTAACACCTATGCTTCTGAAACTCTTCCAAAAAATTGCAGAGGAAGGAACACTCCTAAACTCATTCTATGAGGCCACCATTACCCTGATACCAAAACCAGACAAAGGTGCCACAAAAAAAGAAAATTACAGGCCAATATCACTGATGAACATAGATGTAAAAATCCTCAACAAAATACTAGCAGATCAAATCCAAGAATACATTAAAAGGATAATACACCATGATCAAGTGGGATTTATCCCAGGGATGCAATGATTTTTCAATATCCACAAATCAGTGTGATACACCACATTAACTAATTGAAAAATAAAAACCATATAATCATCTCAATAGATGCAGAAAAGCTTTTGACAAAATTCAACATATATATTTAAAACACAGATTTAGAAAGATTTAAAGTGAAAGGATGAAAGATTGATAAATGAGGTAAACATCAATCAAGAAACTCTTGATTTGATGATATATGAACACATTAAGAATTCAAAACAAAAGCATTAATATTTTATTTTATTTTAGCCATAATATTTTATATCCCTACATTATGATAAAATTTTCAATTTATTCCAATTCCCTAATAGCATTGCCTCAAAATATACAAAGTAAAAATAAACAGATCTACAATGAGAAATTTCAAAATTCACCATCATAGTGAGAGATTTTAATGTATCTATTTTTGTATTGATAATTTAAGCTGATAAAAATTGGTGAAGATATGGCAGCTCTGGATTTCATAATTAACACACTTGTTTTAAAGGTATATACAGGACATTATATAATTAGAGACTACACATTATTTTCAAGCACACAAAACTGACAATGTGCTAGGATGTAAAGCTAGATTCAATAATCCAGAGGAATTGGTATCATAATTCTCTGAATTAATTATAAATTAGCTAGGCAACATTTACTAGAAGATAATAAAATATTCTTTATGGAGTGACTGGAAATTCAAATACACATTTCTTAAAATTTCATGGCTCAAACAAGAAACCATAATAGAAATGATAAATATTTACAGTGTGATAGCAAAATATTCATATCAAATCTTGTGAGATAAAGCTAAAGAGCAGTGACACAAATTTATAGCCTGAAGAGCTTATGTAAGAATGATAGCTCAAAATTAATGAGTTAAGCATATACCTTAAGAGCTTAGAAAAGAAATAACAGAAAAATTCTAAGAAATCAGAAAGAAGTAATAAAATAAATAATAATGAAGAAAACAAACAGTTTGTGTGTGTGTGTGTGTGTGTGTGTGAAAGAGTTAACAAAGTAGTCCAAGTTCTGGCAAAATTAATCAAGCCAAAAAGAGAAAGAAAATATACACACATTAGTAATGAAAAGGGGGTCACAATAATAGAAAATATTTAAACGGATAATGAGAGAATATTGTGAACAAGTTTGTTCCATTAATTTTGGTTAAATATCTTGGAAAATGCAATTTATGAAAACTGATTCCATAAGAAAACCTAAATAGTCCTATAATCTTTAAAATAATTGGACCAACAGGTTTAATATCCTCTGACAAACTAAACTCTAAACCCTGAGTGTTGTGCTGGTGATTTAAAGTAATAATTGACCAGATAATTCTAATCTTGCACAAATTCTTCCAGAGAATAGCAACAGTGAGAATACTACTCATCTTACTTTATGAAATGATATTAACGACAGATAAGGTTAGTACCATAAAGAATATTTACAGGCCAATCTTAATCCACATATATAGATACAAATATTTAATGCTTATCCTTATATCTATATCTAAAAGTTATTAGATATTTATCATAGAGAGTTTATTCCAGGAATGTAAAGTTGATTTAATATTACTTTGAATAAACTAAACTTCACCACATTAACATACTTAAAGAAAAAAATCATGTGAGAAAATCAATAGCTATAGGAGAAGCATTCAATGAAACATTTACTCATAATAAGAGTGCTTACCGAAAGAAGAACTGAATTTTCTTATCATGGGACAAAGCATTTACAAAATAACCATCATGAATGCAATATTTAAAGTTGATATAGTGAAATCTTTTTCTTTATTAGCTTACGGATAAAACAAGACACCCCTCCCTACTTTTATTTAACATTATGCTGGGGTTCCTAGCCAATGCAGTAAGACAGGAAAAAGAAATTAAAAGTGTAAAGATTAGAAAGGAAGAAACAAAACTGTCATTATTTTCAGATGATATAACTGCCTTTTTAGCAAATCTGACTCTATAGGTAATTTAGAATTATTAATGGAGCTTATCAAGTTCGATATATAATCAATATATAAAAGACAATTGGATTTCTATACACCAGCAACAAACAATAAGCTACAAAATATAATTTTTATAAAAGAAAACATTTACAATAGCAATAAGAATATAATGTACTTAGAAATAAAGTCAACGGAAACGAGCAAAAGGAAAACAATGAAAGATACTATAAAACATTACAAAACATTAAAAAATATTAATGGTAAGCTAAATAAATGGTATTATATACCAAGTTCACAGATGGAAAAATTCACCTTGAAGGGAACATTTCTCCCAAAATTGATACATAGAATTAATTCAGTATCAATAAAAATTCCAGCAAGTTTGTTTCTTTGCTTGTTTGTTTCCTGTTTTGAAGAATTTGACAAGTTTATTTAAATATTTATATGGAAGATCAAAGGTCCAAGAATTGCTAAAAAAAACTCTTGAATTAGAATGAAGAGGTGGGAGAATCTTTCCTACCAGATTTAAAGACTTATTATAAAACTATAGTAGTTAAAAACAAATTTGTATTGATGTAGAGTTAGACAAATAGATAATCAGAGAGAGTAGGGAGCTTAAAACAAATTCATGCACATATGAAAAACTTGATTCATGCAGATCACTGGTGCTAGGACAGTTGATTATTCATATGGAGTAAATAGTATAACAAGAAACTTCCAGGTGGATTAAGACATTGCCAAATACAAAACTTTAAAAACTTTTAGGGGAAAGTATAGTAAAAGTGAAATTAAAATTCAGAACTTAATTCATTGGCAGAGATAGGCAGACATATGGAGAAAGAAAAGCTAAGCACCAAAGTGAAGGCAGATATTTGCAGCATATGTGGTTAACTAGGGATTGACTAGCATCCAGGTGATGTAAAGAAAGCATTCCAATAGACAATACGAAAAATACAAACCACCCAACCTGAAAATGAGTGAGAGAGAGGAAGCAGAATTTCTCAGAGAGAAAGGAAAATAGCTCATCGTTATATGAAAATATGGTCAGTTTCATTAGTTATCAGAGAAATGTTAATCAAAATCAAAACTGAATGCTATTTCATGCCTGCTCGACTGGCTAAAAATGAAGTTGGATAATACCAAATTGTGACAGGTATATGTAAAAACAGGGACTCTCATCTGTTGCTGGAGAGAGTGCAAACTGGCTCAACACTTTGGAAACAGTTTAGCAATAACCTAAGAAAGTTGAACATACACAAATCTTAAAACCCAGTATTCTACACCTAGGTGTACACTCCAAGGAACCAGAGTGAATGGGTGCACGTGAACCAGAAGGCATGTACAAGATAGTTAGAGGACATTATTTGTTAATATCCCAGGTAGTAGGCAGCCTTTAAAAGGGCCCCCAGTAATCGCTGCCTCCAGATATTCGTGGTCTTGTTTAACCCCCTTCCTTTGAGTGTGGACTGGAACTAGTGACTCGCTTCTAATGAACAGAAGATGGCAAAAACGATGGGATGTCACTTTTGAGATTAAGTTACAAAAAGTCTCTGGCTTTTGTCTTTCTCTGTCTCTGGAAGCCTTCACTCTGGTGGAAGCAAGCTGCCATGCTGATCTTATACAGAGGCCCATGTGGCAAAGAAGTGAGGCCAACCAAAGCCAGTGAGGCCAAGAGGCCTGCCAACAGTCATGTGAGTGAGCCTGAAAGGGGTTCCCTCCACCCAGCCTTGAAATGACTGTAGCGCTAGCCAATACCTTGCTTAGAGCCTGAGAAAGACACTGAGTCAGCTCCCAGCAAAGCTCCTCCTGGATTCTTGACCCACTGAAACTGTGAGATAGTATGCTTTTTGTTTGTTTGTTTTGTTTTAAGCTGCTAAGTTTTGGGGTAATTTGTTACACAGCAATAGATAACTAATATAAACCCCAAAGGAGCAACAACTAACAAATGCAGAATGAATGAATTATAGTAGACTCAAGCCATAAACAGTGAAAATGAAGGAATCATCAACTGGCGTGAACTTCAAAAACTTAAGAATACGTATGGTACAATGCCATTAATACTAAAGTAAAAAATAGGGAAAGCCAACACATATATATGTTTTTGGAATATACACACAAATGGTAAAATTATAAAGGAAAGCAAAGGCATGATTAATACAAAAAATCAGGACAGATGTTATCTCTCAGGGAAGGGAGAAGGATGAGCATGACCTAGGATACAAAGGGGCTTCTAGGGTACTGCTATGTCCTATTTCTTGACCTAGGAGATGGTCAGGCACTCACTTTATTAGCGTATATACCTTTTATTAATAAATTAAAAAAAAATCAAACCAAAGAAAAAAAGAAAGCAAAGTACTGAAGTGAAGTCAATTCACAAATAAATATTTTGGGGTACAGAAGGATGGATGGATGGATGGATGGTCAGCTAGCCATACGTTCTGTCCTTTATGTATAGTCAGACCTGCAGTGTCCTCCAAGAAGTTTCCATGATTAACTGATTCGTAAATTTTTTTCTCCTATACATAAGGCCTTCTCCCTCCATTTCAGGTTGAGCCAAGTCAGTGGCCAGCTTGGGTCTGTTTACCTGGGAACTGTTCAATCCAACCCTGACTGCCTCAGGCCAAAGGCACTGCATTCTGAAGAGTCCGCCCGACGCCCCGCACCCACTCTCCCGCACCTTGCCCCTCACTCCCCCACCGCAGACACACTCAGAGCCTGAGGGCGCGTAAAGCACTTGAGGAGGAAAGCACTTTCACCTTGCGGGCTCTGCAGAAGCAAGCCACCCCCAAAGAATTCAAGAGCAAGTCCCTGGGAGGTGAAATGACATCGCCTCCACGGTTCCTTTCAGCTGAAATCTCGACGGCTCCCAGCGGAGCACAAAAAAGCACAAGAAAACAGGGGGTCCCGCGCCTCCAGACCAGCAAGGGTGAGTAACAACGAAGCAAGAAGGGAACAGAGATGGAGCTGCAGGGAGACACCAGACAAGGAGCCGAGAAATAAACAGCAAGCAATCCTCTGTGGCACTCACCTGCTGCCTCCCCTTGGGTACCGCAGAGGCCCCTCGGCAGCCCTCACGCCTCCCGGACCCCACACAAACGCACGTCCCGGGCATCCGCATCGCCCACGTCGCCCGTCTCCCCGCCCGGCCACCCGCGCTCCGGACCGTGGCCTGTGTCATCGCCAGGCCTCTCCTGTCCAGAACCCATCGCGGGCCCACACTCACCCTTAGCCCCGCTATTCCCTGCAGCGCGGGTTGGGGGCAAAGAACACCAGCTAGGAGGGGGCGGCGGCGGTTCCCAAGGGGCAGGAGTTCCTCAGGCGAAAAGGGACCGGGCGGCTGACTGAGGACTGGGACGTAGAAAGGACGGGGGTTGGGGGTGGCTAAGAGGGGGGCGGTCCCGGGATCTGACTGGTGGCCGCGCTGGTGGGGGCGGAGCCTGGCCGGCCGCCCCAGTTGCAGAGGCCCCGCTTTGTGTCAGTTTTTGCACGAAGATTCAGCCTTAAATCCGCCTTAAATCCGCCTTAAATCCAGGGTGCAGACCCCAGCCCCTGCGCTGGGAGTGCAGGAGGGCCATTTGTCGAAAAAGAAATCCGTCAGACTATGAACAAGTGAGCGGTTGAAAATAATAATATATTTTCATATAGTATAATGCACAATTATTTCCAAGGACGAGTTAAGTCTATGGGTCCTAGACATATTTTGAATTAAAAGAATGAAGTTGCCTTAAAATGGAGGGTATGGTTACATGCTTATATAAGAAGACGACAATCTCACGGTGCTTATATAGGGCGAAGGGCTAAGAATGAAGAAGTTGGCTATTGATACTTATCTTCATAACCACTGAATTTTTAAAAATTATCACATGTATTGTTCTATAAACCAAATAAAACAGGAAGGTGTTAAAATTTTTTGCTGACCAACAAATAGGTGACAGATATCGGGCATGAGGGAGACAGAAAGGTGTAGCTGTTGAAAGCCTGGACCCTGAAGCCACTGCCGCACCTTCTGCTTACCAGCTGGGGAGTGCCTTCCTTCCTATGGGTGCCCTAACAAAGGACCACGAACTTGGTGCCTTGAAACATCACATTTGCTGTCTTGCAGCTCTGTGGGTCAGAAATCCAGCGAGTGAGCATCTCACGGGGTACATCAGGGTGTAGGCAGGGCTCCCAGTTCCTTCTGGAGGCTCTAGGGGAGAATCCATTTCCTTGCCTTTTCCGGCTTCAAGAGGCTGCCCGAATTCTTTGGCTTGGGCCCCTTGCTCCATCTGCAAAGCCAACAGTCTCATCCCTTGCATCTCTGTTTCTGTCATCACATCCCACTCTCTGCTCCTCTTTCATTTGTTTCTGGGTGAGTTTGACCTGTTAGTTCCTTTGTGTCCTGGACCCAGCAGGCCTCCCTCAGTTCTAAATCTACTGCCCTTTTTATGCTCATTTCCTTCGGTCTTTCTGTTCCTCTTGTCCCTTTTACATCGTTCATCTTTGTCCCCCAGATAATTTAGTTTTTTACAGGTAGGAAGTGTTGTGGGTAGAACATCTTATCACCAGAGCACTTGCATTGTTCTACTGCAAGTAGACAACATGTGACATGTTGTTGTTGTTGACACACATGTGACATGCGTGAGAAGGACGTTCTAAACTCCCAGGGGCTGTCAGGCAAGTTCCCAGTCTTCGTGGGCTCCTCTCTCCCTCCTTTCTTCTCCAGGCCCTCCCCAAGGCCAGACTCCCCTCCCCAGGCCCAGAGCCAGTCTGCAAAGAGCATGTCGGTGACGTCAGAGGAGGAGGGGCGAGGGGCCCGCGGGTGGGGGGAGGCAGCAGGGGGAGGAGAGGAGCTGTCCCCACTGGCAGGGAATTTGCTGGCTGAAGTCCACGTAGTCTGCTTGTGTTTGCAGGCTGGAGGAGGTTCACAGGCTGCACTGGCCTTGTCTCCTGCCAGCCCCCAACACACACACACACACACACACACACACACTCTCTCTCTCTCTCTCTCTCTCTCCCTCTCTCTGTCTGTCTCTCTGTCTCTCACAGCAAAGCCTAAAGGACCTAAAGGACTGGGCCGGTGATCTTGGCCTCAGGGATTTTGTACTGAAACCACTGGAGCCTAATTAGACATCTGAATGTCAAGGGCATGCTGCATCTCCACCTGTGCTCACCCTTTCTGCTGCCTGTGTTTCAGTATTCCTTTTTTGATAAAGGTGGAAACTGGAGGAGATGTTTTAGCTCTGGAACTCTGTGACCAGTTGCACAGCAAAAACAACCCCAGCTGAAAATGGTGAGCTCTGCTGCTGTCTGGGAAGAGAGTGTGGGCGGGCAGGCATGTGCTTGCCTTCTGACTGTCAGTTTTCGAGAGGAGGAGGGATATGGCAAGAGAGAAGCGCAGCTGTCTTGGCGGAGAGAACGAGAGAGAGAGGGCTCAAGGCCAAGGAACCCGCGTCTTTTAGCAACACTCAGTCTGCAATCCCTTGACACCCATCTGCATCCACCCGGTCCCCCAGGATGCCCCACTCAACTGCACAAACATTGGCTTTTCCCTTCACCTTCAAAGGACTTTGTAGTCAGAAACTACCCCTCTGTGCCTGGGTTGCCGGGTTGCTCACTTCTGGAAACCTCTGAGAAGTGAACCCCATTGTCTGCCCTCCAATCCCAGGTCAGGCCTGGTAGGGTAGCTCTGAGGGAGATCATACTTTGCAGGGAAGTGAGGGGACTCATGACATGCCGGGGTTTCGAGGAAAGGAGGTATGGGAGAAGGGAGCAGAGGTCGTGCTATGAACACAAAGGCTGACCCTCCCCTGAGTAAGAGGGAATTCTTCTTGCCTTCAAACTGGGATGTGGCCTTTTGTCCTGCCTGCAAACTCCAGCTGAACCATGGGTTCTTCCTGAGTGTTGTGCCTGTTGACCTTCAGACTGGAGTTACACCATCTGCTTTCCTGGGCCTGCAGCTTGCAGACAATCCCTGCAGATTTTGAGACTTGCCAGCCTCCATAATTGTGGGAGCCAGTTCCTGATAATATCAATAAATCTCTCCCTATGTATCTATCTATTCATCCATCTATCCTGTTGGTTCTGTTTCTCTGGAGAACTCTAATACGGCCCCCACCTTCTCCTGGGTTATTCACTTGGAACTTGCTGACCAGCACTATGTACACCCCCCATGTCCCCCGCACTGCTCCCAGCCTCTACATGGCTCTGCTGCTGGTCACTCCTGTTAACTCCTGAATACAAGCCCCTCACAGGGGCTCCTCTTTATTCACAGAAGCAAAGGGTGAACTCAGGACAGGCATTACTCCATGTGTTTCCTCGTGCTTTTTTTCTCCTCACCACCCATTAGAGATCTATATTGTACAGCAAACGGACTTCCAGTGTGGAAGGGGGAGATTTCAGTACACTGATTGTAACTCTTCACCCTAGTCTGGGATAAAACCCCAAGGGAATCTGCTACAGGAGAGTCTTTATGGTTGCTTCCTTCTCTCCCCATTTTTTTCCTCATCTCCTCATACGTCCCTCCCTGTGGAGTTTTATAGGGACTAAAATAGGTGTTTAAAATGGAATTATTACAAACACCAACGCAAAGAAGAAAATTTTTAAAGCTGAAGCTTGGAATATTTTGTGTTTGGAAATCAAGTTTGCTCAGTCTTAAGTAGGAACTTCACTGAGAAATAAATATAATCAAATTAGGAACAGTGGGAGGACAGGAGAAAACTGGAGGAAGACTGATTAAGCTGGAGAATTTTTTTTAAAAAGAAAGGTTAAATGCTATCTCTTTTTTTTTTAGGATAATGACTTCCTCATTTTTATGAAAGCAATACAATGCATAAATAGATGGGGAAAAAAGGAAAAACATAAAGAGGATCATACTGTACATACTATTTGATTTAAAAGGTATCTGTCTTAGATAGTTTGGGCTGTTATAACAAAAATATAGACTGGGTGAATTAAAACAAGAAATATTTATTTCTCACAGTACCGGAGGCTGGGAAATCCAAGATCAAGTTCCCAGCAGATTTGGTGTCTGGCAAGAACCCTCTTCCTGGTTCATAGATGGTGTCTTCTTGATGTTCTCACATGGCAGAGAAAGAGAGCTCAGATTTCTTCATCCACTTCCTAGGGCACTAATCCCATTCTTGAGGGCTTCAACCTCATGACATAATGACCTCCATCACATTAGGGTTTAAGATTTCAACATATGAATTCTGGGGGACACGTTCATTCCATGACAGCATTACTTTTAAGCTAACTTGAATTCAACAAAGAAGATGAAGAATTGCTCAGGTACATGTTTCTCTACAACAAGAATATCTGAAATAATGTTAAGTATTAATAATAATGCACCAGGGTTTTCTCCACTGGGCTGGTGTGTCCTCTACTCATGGCATGATACTTTTGAACCCTGGGAAACCATGAGTGCTGCAGGTTTCCCTGTTCTCTGCCAAGACCATGATGGAGGTAGAGAGAAGTTTCTACACCTGAAAGATTGTACTCTGACTTTTTCCAGGGCTACTCACCATGTCATTCCACTGTCTCAGGACTGGATGATAGCAGTGAGAATTCTTAGCATTTTATACACTCACCTTCTTCCCTCAGTACAATTTCTCAGCCTCTGCTGGGGCTGTTAGCAACATGAGTGAGGGTAGTGTTTAAACATTATTCTAGGATGAACCAAAATCTAATTTTTTGTAGAGGCAGGATCTGGAAGCTGGCTTCAAATACCCATTTTTATATAAGACATGGCTAGAAGAGAGCCTGGTATATAGCAAGGGCCATGCATTTATTATTAAATTATATTCACTTTCAGAAGTTTATGAAATGAGGTTGTGCCCCCATTCCTTCTTTGCTGTATGATAAGAAATATTTCTTTTGAGCTCTTACACCTTTCTTTAAGTTAATTTCATTACATATTGATGGAAGGGAATTTTGTGATCTGGCCCCCTTCTGCCATCTTTACTTGGAAATTCCTACAGCTGCCATCTAACAGAAGTAAGCATTTATGCTAAGCAACACGTTTCTGGAAAGATTTCATCTATTTTATAGAATTCTCAAGTGATCACACTTTTTACATTAACTTAAAAAAGTTTTATGGGTCATTTTTCTCCTAGTCTCTCAAATAAATAGTCTCTCTACCCTAAATCTGCAGTCTCTTTCTCTTGCTCTCTGTCTGTCTCTCTTTAAATCCCATTTAGAAATTCAAATAAGGTGTTTTGAAGAAAGAAAAAAAAATAACCTAACATCCTTCTAAGGGAAGAAAAACAATCTATTTTAAAGCAGGATCCAAAAACAACAAAAAAAGTCTTGACACTTTTTTGGCCCAGGCTCAGGCTGGGACACTCTTGGGGAGGCACTCTCAGACATTCCTTGGCTTATAGAAGTTACTGATGATGGCACTACCAGAGCCTGGGGGCAGGGGAGCCTCCAAATCCACTCATTTTCCTCTAGCTAGCTTCTTCCCAGGCCCCCATTCCCTCAGATTCAGGGCCTGGATTTTAGGCATGTGACCCTGGGCAAGTCAGATTTAGGCTGGCCATTACTGGAGAAAGCTCCCAGATCCTGAAGACACTAGGGGTCTGCCTCAACAGAGCTTGGGGCAGGGGAAGCCTCCCAACCCATCCATCCATCTTGAGCTAGCCAGCTGCTCTACCCTCATCCCTTTAAACCAGGGCCTGAATACTAGGTCAGCAAGTCCCAGAGGGGCTGGAAGCTGACCTAGACTTGTGTGTTCTGAAAGGCAGGAGACTCAAACAGACCCTTGGATGTAAGGGAAGCCTGTTTTCTCAACCCACCCACAACCCTTAAGTTAACTGCAAGTTCTTCCCCGAACCCATCACACTCTAGGGTCTCCATGTCTGGTCTAGTAATGGTCAATCCATGTTCATAGTGACCCTCTTTATCTAGAAGGTATCCTCTGCCCTCAATCTCTGCTGTTGCCCAAAACAAAACAAAACAAAACCCCAAACCTCTATGTTTTGATTTGCTTATGGATAGAAAAATTAACATCCTCACTAAGATACCCATGTGGATTAACTAAAAAACATCCCTTAGAAATGGTGCAACCTACCAACGTGACTGATGCACTTCCAATGGCAGGTGCAGCAGGGCTGAAGAGGTCAAACCCAAACCTGGGTATGCAAACACTGTGATTATGTGAGGGTTTGGCTTCAGGGTATAAATCCTATTTATATCCTGCTTTTCTCCCAACTAAAATTGTGTGTGTGTGTGTGTGTGTGTGTGTGTGTGTGTGTGTGTGTGTGTGTTTTCATTACATTTTCTGACTGGTCACTGCTAGTCTGAAGGAATGCTACTGATTTTTTTAAAAGAAACTATCAAGAATGATATTAGTTATTGATTTAAAATTGATATAATATTTATCAGGTTAAGGAAGTATCTTTTTATTTCTTAGTGTACCCAAATATATAAAATCTGGAATGGGTGAAGCATCTTATTGAACTTTTTCTGTTTTCTTTCTTAGTGATCCAGTAGATTTCTAGATTTTAACTTCTTACATTGGAGGAATGTATGTACTTGGTTATAGAAAATTCTGTTTTCATTAAGCTGTTATACATTTATTAAGCTATTTATATTTATTTAGAAATGAAACTCTTTTTTTCTGGGATATCTAGGGACAGAGTTCTGTGGAATACCAACTGGGGACAAATTGGTCTATGGGTTTGTTTTCTTGTTCTAACTTTGCCAGATTTACTACCAAAGCTATGTTAACTTTATAGAATCTAGACATGAATAAAGCTTTGTCAATATTTTGGTTTATTTATAAAATACTAAAATAACATTTTTCATGATTATAAAACTACCACATGTTCATTACAGAAAATTGGGACAATACCAAAAATCAGAGAACAAAAATATTTGTCACCTATATATGCATTCCCAATATTAGAGATAATTGTGGTTAACGTTCTAATCAATTTTAATTTATCTATATCTATATAGGTATCTATCTTAGATTTATGTATATTCAGATATTTATAAAATTGAAATTATCGTGTGTATTGTGTACAGTTCTATGTTGTATTCTTTTCGCCATGATTTATATTTTGGACATTTTACCATGTCATTAAATATTCTTTAAACATATTCTTTTAATAGCTGTATAACAGTTCAACTCATTTACTGAAATTATACTTAATTATTTTCCATTTTGAAATTAGGTTATTCCAGAAATTTGCTAGTCAAAAGCGTCTGGTTAAAAACATCTGTTTTACTTACATCTTGATCTGCATTCTGATTATAGGATGGATTCCTTGAAGCAGAAGTAATGAGCCCAAAGACATAGCCTTTAGAAGATTTTTGATACATAGTGCCAAATTATCCTCTAGAAATGTTTGATATATTTCAGCTCAACATAAATGTATCCATCTGGACTTCCAGTGGACTGAATATCTTCTTTTCTAAACATTATGTAGTATTTCCACATGTTGATTGAAATCCGTTTTGGTATAGTTTGAAACATGTGTGGCCTATGGGCTTTTCTCCACTTTCTCTCCTTCCCGGAGTCCAACATATGTAGCGCCTAAAACGAGACAGAGGCATATTTTGAAATATAAGCTAGTGTATGGGGGCGTTAGGAAGATTTACTAGCCTAAAATCAGATTTGCGGTTGATACATCTGCTGCTCACGACTGCAGAGGACAGTGCTGGGCACAGCAATCTCTGCACACGCCCGCTGCCGCCACCTTGGATGGCACCGTCACGTGCAGCCTCTCTACACACGGCCCCCGGCCGCCATCTTGGATGACACCGTCACGTGCAGCCTCTCTACACACGGCCCCCGGCCGCCATCTTGGATGGCACCGTCACGCGCAGCCTCTCTACACACGGCCCCCGGTCGCCATCTTGGATGACACCGTCACGTGCAGCCTCTCTGCACACGGGCCCCGGTCGCCATCTTGGATGCAGTGTCGTTCGCCTCACTTCTGCACACGCCCGCCAGAGGCGAGGTGCCGGCGGCAGTCATTACGCCCTAGGAACTCCGGTCGGAAGAGCCGGGTGCGAGGCTTCAGCACGTAGACCCCTGTGAGCAAGTGAAACCCGACTAAGTACAAAGGAAAAAAAAAGGTTAGGCCTTATTTTATTACCCAGATTTTATTTTTATTGCCAGGAAATAGTTAATGAGCTTAACCTGGTGACACTTCTGGGGCAGAACACTGGTTAAAAACGGCCCAGATACTTCAAGGGGACATTTGTGAAGCTGTGCAGTGAGGTGTGATGGGGGATGTAGCCGCCGCCTCTGCCTCCCCAGAGAGGCTCTGTCCAAACGAAGTCATGGCGTGGGGCTCTGGAGTCAGACCTCGGTTTTCTTGGGAGGAGCGGGTGCCGGTGCCGAGGACACTTACCCGGGAGCAGGCCAGTCTTTTGTTTGCCGTGTTGCTGGGCGCCTGGTAGGAGAATGAAGCGAATGGAAATTCCAAGCACACAATGATATGTTCTCTGTCTAATGTGTCCTGTTCCTGCTGCTGCTCTGCGGCGGAGGTTTTGCTTCTGTCTCCCAGCAGCCCAGCTGGATTGAAAATGAAGGTCACTCTTTCCCGCCCCTTTGCCCTCCAGCTCGCTCCCTCGGGCCGGGTCTTCAGCATCCTCCCCGTGGGCCTGGGCTTCTGCCCCGAGCGGGGATTTGTCCCGAGAGGCACCAAAGCTCACTTTGTCCTTTACTTGTCTTTTATTTCCTGGTGAGGATTTGTTTCTGTTCCCTCTTCCTTTGTCACTTTTCCAGCTTGAAATACATCCCTCGCTGTCATTTTGCAATTCTCAGAACTAGAAAGAAAACCAGTAGGAAAATCGAAAAATGGCATTAACCTGTTACTGTCATAATTATTGTTCTTTTTATAGCTAAGTCTGGAGGAAGCATCTAATTGTAACTGACCTTTGGGGACAGCAGTGAACAAGCATAGTTTTTGTATAGAAATGCCCTTGGTTCTTAGGAAGTCGAGGGTTTGACACCAAGAACCACGGACACTTGCATACAATGGAAGTGACCAAGTGTCCTAATTTTTTTTAAATTTTTATTTATTTAGTTTTGGCTGTGTTCGGGTCTTCGTTGCTGTGCTCGGGCTTTCTCTAGTTGTGTGGCGAGCAGGGGCTACTTTTTGTTGCAGAGCACGGGCTTCAAGTAGAGCTTGCGAGCTCTAGAGCACAGGCTCAGTGGTTGTGGTGCACGGGCTTAGTTGCTCCTTGGCATGTGGGATCTTCCCGGACCAGGGCTCTAACCCATGTCCCCTGCATTGGCAGGCGGATTCTTAACCACTGTGCCACCAGATAAGTCCCCCAAATGTCCTAATTTTATTGGGTAAATCCTAACTTCCTTCTGCCTTTGATCCCTCATCTGTTCTATGAGACCCTAGGCAGGTCTCTTGAGCTGCCTTGGCTTCAGGTGGGGCTAGTAAGATCTTACCTGAAGTCAGGAGCAGGACCACATCATCTCTGAAGGCCCCTCAGTGCTAAGATCTACAATTCTGTGAGTACTCTTTACTCAAAGAGCCCAGAAACAAAGTCACAATCCAGCAAAATTTCAGGATTCCCACTCTCCACAGAAGTGTTCTGAGATAAGAAGAAATGCTAAAGAAATGAGATCGTATGTAAATCAGAATACAGATCTCTAAAATAGAGAGGACTGAGAAAATGTATACCAGATTTCTGACTGTCTATCAGGCAATGGGCAAAAAATTCTAATTATGCAATGAGATTATACAGAGTTTTCTGTAAGGCAATAATAAAGTCTCTAAAAATGTGACCTGGTTCAGCTAAGGCACAGACAGGAGGCATTTAGAGTCAAACACAACCGACTGACTCACTGGCATAACCAGGCTCAGAGCCATTTGGGGTTCTTTTTACTAATGTATGATTGAAATGGAAGAGGAGGAAACCAAAGCCAGGGAGAAATATGAGACTCAAGATAGAACGGCTGAGACTGCATCTTAGACCCAAGCTTAAGTCTCAGAGTATGATGGACAAGGTGACAGGTTGAACTGATGGTGGCTCTTGCTTCTAAAGGCAGAGAGGACTGAGATGCAGCAAACCCCACCTTGGCCGTGGGAGGATTCAGGTGGAAAGGACATCTCAACTTTTGTTATTCATGAAGACTGGATGGGCATGAGATCACAGACTTTACTCTCCTGTAGGGATTTCACTTTAGTACTTAAGTTAAACAAAGTGCCTTAATAGTCATTTGGATGATTTTGTTAAATAGATGTCGGGCATTTGGATCAGAGACCGGCCCAATTCATTATTGATCACACAACCTCCCTGACCTTTGGAGATTCCATTATCTCCTCTGAAGGATTTGGCACTACCTATGCTTCTAAATGGAATTACCTAGAATGTGTGGCTGGAAATGGTTTTGCATGCATCTTGATGACAAAATGAAATGCATCTCTATCTGTGCAAATCTACCTGTATTAGGTCCTATAAAGCACTTGGCTGTTGCTTTACAAGAAAATATGGGGGGCTTCCCTGGTGGCGCAGTGGTTGAGAGTCTGCCTGCCGATGCAGAGGACACGGGTTCGTGCCCCGGTCCGGGAAGATCCCACATGCCGCAGAGCGGCTGGGCCCGTGAGCCATGGCCGTTGAGCCTGCGTGTCCGGAGCCTGTGCTCCGCAATGGGAGAGGCCACAACAGTGAGAGGCCCGCGTACCGCAAAAAAAAAAAAAAAAGAAAGAAAATATGGGAGTTTGTGAGTTTTTCTTGTTATGAACACTTGCTTCATTTATGATCAATTTATACTCCACACCTTTACTTAAGTGTTATTCTATATACAAACACTTCATTTCAATTAGACTTTTTATTGAAAGTTGAATTTCAGAGCAATATCTCTGAAGAAAATTTAACTACAATTAGGCTTCCAAATTAAATTTAAAATTCAACTGCTTGTGTTATTTTCTATGTGAAAAAACTCAACAAAGATGGCAAGACGATTAAGGCCTACATTTCAGATGGTTAAATTTACATATGCCCAGGCAATAGTGACTCCATCATGATTCACTCCTCTGCCTAGAAGACAGTAGTTTCTTTTGATATTGGATACTTTAAAATGTAGAGAAAACCAGCTATCATTTTATTAGAAATATAAAAGACAAAGGAATATGTAAAATGGCAACAGGTGTTGCATTTAATTGTCATTATCTCTAGTCTGCTTCAGTCTAGAACAGTTCATATGTAGGAACATTGTACCATTGGTTTCTAATATCTCACTTTGAACATACAAATTAATGTGCAGAAAGTATATTTCTTCAAGTTTATACAACCCTTTATAAGGAAGACTAATTAGATGAATCCTTTTATTCTATATAAAAACAAAATATATGTGTTAGAATTATTTGTCTACATTAGGTTGTTAGGGAATCATATGTAAAATGCAATTTTGATTTTCAAAAGAGGAGAAGGACTTGACGGGAGGATAGGAAGAAAGTGAGATGGCAAAAGTAGACGGGAGAGGAAAGCTGCGTCCACATCTGCCATCATGAGTGGAGACTGCACCCGGGCCTGGATGCCACATGTATTAGTGCTGGGTGGCGGATTGCCATCTCCAGTCCCTCCAACATGTGTAAACAGGGGGGTGGGTATACTCAGCTCCAGGGGTTATGTAGCAGAAAGAGCAGATGGAAGGTAGCAAACTTGGGAACTCCTGCCTGTGCTCCATCCGTAATTCCTTATGTGATGCTGTCCGTTTTCTTCTCTGGACCTCAGTTTTCATGCCTTAGGGGGAAAAAAGGGATATGTCAGGACTGTGAAATTCTGAGATGAGAAATAAGGCGCAAGAGTAACACAAGTGGAGTGCAACAGAAACAGATAATCGTCAAGAAAACTTTTGCCCACTTTGGGCTCACAGTCTCTAACCCAGAGACACACCTTCCTACGTTCCACACATTTACAAAGATCCGAGATTCCAACCACATGAGTGCTCAAAGACTGCCTTCCTCCCCACCCGCACCCACGGAACTTTCCATCTGTCCTCTCATCCTTGACACCTGTTAAGCTAAATTTGCCATATTCCTGAAACTCTTAGAGGTAAAATCTCCCTCTTTTGTGCTACTCTTCCCACTCAGAATGTGCTTAGAAGGAGATTCATTGTCAGAGGAGTGATGAAGAGACAGATAAACAGCCTGCAGTTTTAAAAAGTAGGAAAAGAGAGTTAAAAAGGAGAGTTATTATCCATAGAAGACTCTTTTGTTCCTGCCGGGCTTCACTGGAGGCCCGAGGAGCTGGCCTTCTCTGTGGAGACACTTCTGATTCAACAAGATTTATAAACACAGCTCATGGGGCTCCTATGCTTAAGAAACTCATAAAGCTGGGTGCAAAGAAATTACAAAACTATTAAAAAAATTTTAACCTTATTAAAATGTGATTTTTCTTCTTTTAAAGGATCAAGTCTGACATAGCTTTCTCACTGAAGTGCTGTCAGACACATTCTGCACAGCTGGAGGTGGCGAGTTCCAACAGGGTTCTGAAAATTATCACCAAGGGGCTTTCAGGTAAAGGAGCATACAGGAGAAGGAAGAAGGTTGTTTTGCATTAAAATACATACATACAATTAAAAAGCTGAGCTGCCTTCTGGGAATGGAAATAATTAGTCATGGACCTGGGCTCTCCAATGGCATTAGGAACACCGTGCTTCTACCTGCCCTCAGAACTTCTCTGTTTCAGGGGATGGGGCAAGCAGAAAATATTTCCTTTAGTCATACTAACAAAATCAAACCTGTTCTTTCAGTGAACTTCAAATACCAACAAGACAAATTGATGACTGCAGTGGCAGAGGAAGGAAAACAGTTTAAAAAGGCCATCTAAAGAGATTATAATTAACAGCTTCCGTAATTATCCATGTGGTTCACCATGTTCCGTGGATGGTCTTTCACCTTAGCGCAAATTTGGGGCTCAGTTTAGGGGCTATGGGTGAGAGAAGGTTGATATCTTTAAATTTCAAAGATTATTTAAAGGCCTCCTTCTGTGGTAGGAGACTGAAAGAATATCTAAAGGAATAACAAAGGTATGGACCAAAAATTAAAGCCGAAAGTGAAATATTTCCATTAAGAATTTAAACAGATAGGTAGAAAGATAAAAATAAACCTCCCATCATTACAAGATCCAGAGAAAGCTACTCTTAACCTTATATTCTTCCTTTTCCTGTTTTTAAAAACATAGTTGCAAATTGGGTTTAATTAAATCGTTCAACAATTATTAAAAAATTTTTTTTGGAAATAATTGTAGATTCATAGGAAGTTGTAAAAAGATGTACAGAGAGTTTCTGTGTACCCTTTACCTAGTTTTCCCTAATGGTAACATCTTGTATAATTATATTACAGTATCACAGCCAGGAAACAGACATTGGCACAATCCACAGAGTTTGTTCAGATTTCACCAGTCTTATATTCACTTATTTGTGTGTATGTACAGTATAAATAGTTCTGTGCTGTTTTTTTTTTTATTTTTTTGTTTTTGGCTGCGTTCGGTCTTTGTTGCTGCGCACGGGCTTTCTCTAGTTGTGGCGAGGGGGGGCTACACTTCGTTGAGGTGCGCGGACTTCTCACTGCGGTGGCTTGTCTTGTTGCGGAGCACTGGGCTCTAGGCGCGTGGGCTTCAGTAGTTGTGACACATGGGCTCAGTAGTTGTGGCGCATGGGCTTAGTTGCTCCGTGGCATGTGGGATATTCCCAGACCAGGGCTCGAACCCGTGTCTCCCGCATTGGCAGGCGGATTCTTAACCACTGCGCCACCAGGGAAGCCCTCTGTGCTGTTTTTATCACGTGTACATTTGTGTAACCACCACAGTCAAGGTACAGAACTGTTCCATCACCACAAAGCTTCCTCATGCCGCCCCTTTATAGCCACATGCACCCTAACAGCATACAATTTTAATTTTTGCGCAGTTTCCGTGTTATGGCCCTAGAAAAATATTATTGAACAAGCAAAAGTCCCTGCTCTATTGAGAAGAGACAGAAAATAAACAATTTTAAAAAATGAATACAGGCATACCTTGGGAATATTGCATGTTCAGTTCCAGACCACCACAATAAAGTGAACATTGAAATAAAGGGAGTCACATCAAGTTTTTGGTTTCCAGTGCACGTAAAAGTTAATGTTTACCCTATACTATAGTCTTTTAAGTGTGCAATAGCACTATGTCTAAAAAAATTACCTTAATTAAAAAGTATTGCTTAAAAATGCTAATCATCTGAGTCTTCAGCGAGTCATAATATTTTTGCAATAGGAACATCAAAGATCACCAATCACAGATCCCCACAACAAATACAGTAATAATGAACAATTTTGAAATACTGCAGGAATCACCAAAATGTGACACAGAGACACAAAGTGAGCAATTGCTGTTGGAAAAGTGACGCTGATAGATTTGCTTGATGCAGGGTTGCCACCAAAACTTAAATTTGTAAAAAATGCAGTAACTGGGAAGCTCAGTAAAATGAGGTATGCCTGTAGAAAAAAAAATCAAAAGGCTTTTAGGACTGGAAAGAACTAGTCATGGGTGTTTTCATGATTTTAGGAAAGGCATGCCTCTATGAATCTAAAGCTGTATTCTGGGGTTCAAGTGGATGGGACAAAAAGATTGAGGAGATTGAGAGCAGGAAATACTGAAGATTTTTCCAGATAAGGAAGGTAGATAGGAAAACAAACCAAATATATCTGGTCAATTAGCTCTGGATGCTTAAGCTAGGAAATTGACTCTGGCAGGGACAGAAGGCAGGGGTTGAAAACTATCAGAGGCAATTGCTTATGTAGCTTGAAGTAATTTTCCTGATTGTCTGTGGTGAGTCATCCATTTATAGGGCAAAGCTGTCCTGCTGGTGCATTCAGGTCACGGCAAGACGGTGAACTGAGATTGCTGCCTTGAAGTTTCAAGGGTTAATCTTTGCAACATTTCTTTGAGGGTCTCCTCCCTGTGGTTATAGCCTGGGTCCAAGCTTTTTAAAGAAAAATCAGATGGGCAAACAAAAAAGGAAACTTGCTCTTTTTCTTTCTTCTCTTATGGCATTTTAACAGATAATTGGAAAGAAGAAAAAACCCCAGTAATTATACCACTCCTGTTATTTACCAAGTTTCCACATATATCATCATCACCCAGTATTCATAGTTGCAAGCAATAGATGCAAACTTTGGCTAATTAAAGCAGAAAACACATTTATGAAGGGGTACAAAATAGCTCACATAGTCTCTGAGAATCAGGCTTGGAGTTGACCAGTGTCATGCAAAACGGTCAAAAATCATTCTGCAGGACTGATTCCATGAGGACACCACCCCAAAAAGTCTTTGGTGGGCCTGGACAGTGTGGTGTGTGCTGGACTTGCTACAGCTTATAGTGGCAGCCTTATCACATTTAATTCTGGGTGGCTCCTCTCTCTACCATTACTGGTCTTTGTGCCAAATTCTGGCACAAAAGCACCTGAGCGACGGAGCTTGGGTCACGCCTGTGCCCCTGCTGCAAGGGATGTTGAGAACATTCTAGTCTCTGATGAGGGAGGATACCCCAAACAGAGAGGGAATATTCAGATGTGGGTTAAAAAACATATTTCCTTCTTACAACCTTAACAACTCCTCCCCTGTAAAAAGCTCTCGTCTGCCACAATGCACAACTCAAGTGCGCTAGCTGACTTCTCCAGTGGTGTCAAAGACTCTTCCATCTCTAAGACCAGAATTCCTAGATGGACCCTGCTCCTTCTCTAGAATGTGAAAATCCTCTCTGGATATTCTGTAGTTGGTGGGATAATGTGAAAAATGCGGCACCATGAGCACACGCATTATGTAAGAGAGGGGGAAAGGGAATGAAAGAAGAAAATGGGTCAGATGTGCAAGTGCATACAGGACACATCAAGGAAGAAAATATGTGAAGATGCTAAATCCTTATTTCTGTGACTGCTATTGAGGTCACAGTACTTGTGACTTTTGTCCACCATCTGTCCCATGATATCTTTACCCTTACCCAGCTTCACTGCTTGTTTCACTTCACTCAGAGAGTTAACCAATGTTCATTCTGAGAAAACAGAAATGTTGAGAGTGGGCATTACCTATGTAGAAACATAATACCGTGTACCACAGAGTACCACAGAGTCTATCTGTTGACTTCTGTTTTTCTCTTTTTCATTTTGTAGACATTATGTTTTCTCAGGGAGGTATTTTCTCAGCCAGTGCCAATAAATTAAATTCCTCCTGGCCACCTGGAGGCTACAGGCATTCCTAATTAGTAGCTGCTTATGAAAGACATTCTGGGTCTGTAGGCGAGAGGAGAGAGCGAGCTGTCAATACAGGAGCAACAGAAGAGGAAATTCTAAACAAAACCATTAAGAAAAACCTTGTTTTTTAAAGTTGGACGCTAAAAATGTTTGAGAATAAAAATCAGATTCAGAATTTAATAACCATAAAGGCATCCTTGAAGGTTGTCTGCAAAGCAAGCCCTTTGGGGAGCAAAATCACCCCCAGTTGAGAGCCGTTGGATTACAGTGTATACAACCCAAAACCCTCACAAAACATTGTTTCCCAGCTGGAAATATCCAAATTTTTCAATAGACTCTTCTACCTGGGTAATGGGCTACATGGTGAAACTTTTGAATCTCTTAAGCATTAGACCATTTCCTTATTTATTTTTCTGAAGGATACAAGTAAAATTATGAGTTTTGAGTTCTTATGAGCCGTGGTTGGAAGCACTTTTCACTGTTAACTCATTTAGTACATTGCCTTTTGGGAAAACACTTTTATTATCCCTACTTTATAGAAGAGGCACCTGAGGCCCAGAGAGGTTAAGAAACGTCTTAAGGCCACACTGCAAGTAGGAGATAGAGCCAAGATTTTGAAAATTGATTTTTAGAACATACTATTTTATTTTGAATTACTTGGGGATGACAAAATTTTCTGATAGTACAAAAGGGTATATTATAAAACATAAATCTTTTCTACACATTCACTGTAGTCTTCTTCCAAAGCAAACACAGTTTGTATATATGTATGTATATACAAATAGCCCTTCTAACACAATTTGTACACATACAAACTGCTTTATATCTTACTTTTTTTACTCTTCAACATATCTTGGAATCCATTTTATGTCATTAATATATAAGGAGTTACTCATTTTTACATTAAAATGATTGGCTCTTGATACGATTAAAGAAATTTTTAATAAATTTAAAAATCTATGAAAGAGAAGGAATAGTAATGAATCTCTGTGTTTATATGTGTACAACACTCAGCTTCAACAATGATCAAATCATGGCCAATCTTGTTTTATATATAACACCACCATTTTTCCTTCCTTCAATTATTCTGAAGCACTATTTCATTATGTACCTCTAAAAGACAGAGACTTGTTAAATTTATTACCAAAATACTATTATTACACTTAATAAAATTTAACAATAGTTCCTTAAATCATCAATTATCCATTAAACGTTCATATGACTTTTCTCCCACTTGCATCCTAATTTTTAAAAATATTCTTTGTGCTATTTAGGTATTAGATCAGGGATACACCAAATTAAAAGCAGACTATATTAGAAGCACACTGAATCTCCAGCCTGGATCTGACTCTGCGATGGTCTGGTCTGTAGAGGCTGAAGACCACATGCTGCTCCTGTGTCCTTTGCATGAGATAACACTGAGTGGACCCTGCTTTAGACTCTCTATTATATAGTCGTCTGTTAAAACTTTCTAAAAATGAGTTTAATGTTTATCCTCAATTTTATCATTTCAGCACTTTTCATGTCTTTGTGTGTATCCAAATTTCTGTCTGGTATTATGTTCCCTTTGTCTGACAAATTTCCAAGAACTTTTTTGTAGTGTGGGTTTTCTAGCAATAAGTTCTGTTTTTGTTTTTTCTGATGAACTCCTATTTCTTCTTGATCTTTGAAAGATATTTTCTCTGAAATTTGGGTTGACAGCTTTTCTTTTTTTGTTAGCACTTTACAATTGTCACTCCATTGCCTTCCAGCGCATAGTTTTTTTTTTTTTTTGCGGTATGCGGGCCTCTCACTGTTGTGGCCTCTCCCGTTGCGGAGCACAGGCTCCGGACGCACAGGCTCAGCGGCCATGGCTCACGGGCCCAGCCGCTCCGTGGCATGCAGGATCTTCCCGGACCGGGGCACGACCCCGTGTCCCCTGCATCGGCAGGCGGACTCTCAACCACTGCACCACCAGGGAAACCCCGGCACATAGTTTTGACGGGGGTAGAGGTTTCTTTTCTCTTGTTCTGATTCTCAGTCTTAGGCTCATCCTTTGTTCCCAAGTCTCAGGCAAGGGCCTTCTGCAGAGCTCCTGTTGGGGTTGTGTTAGAGATGACCAAGTAGGGTGCCAGGATTTTCCTCCATGCCAGCCAGCAGTGAGCCACCTCTCCACCTGGGCATCAGTGGAAACTATGTGGAGAGCCTAGACTTTCACCCCTACCTGACTGTAGTGAGGTACCCTCCTCCTTTTAATCTTCTCATTGTTAAGAAAATTGAATTCATAATGTAAAAACTCCCCCCAAATAACTCTCCAGGCCCATATGGTTTTACTGGAAAATTCTACCAGACAGAGAAGAATTAACACGAATTCTTGTGATATTTTCCAGAATTAGAAGAAAGAAGTGCTTCCAAATTCATTTTATGAAGCTAGTATTATCCTGATACCAAAACCATAAAAAAGATGACACATAAAACCACAAACCAATATATCTCTTGAAAATAGATGTAAACATTCTTAACAATGTATTAGTAAATAGCATACATCAATATATAAAAAGAAATATACAGCGTAGTGGAGTTTATTTCAGGAACGCAAGTGTGGTTCAACATTTGAAAATAAATCGATGTATAGACAATATTTATAGACTAAGAAAGAAAAATTACATAATCAACTAATGCAGAAAAACATTTGATGAAACTCAACATATATTCATAATAGAAATCCTCAAAAAATAGGAATAGAGGGCAACTTCCTCAACTTGACAAACAGCATTTACAAAAAGCCCACAGCTAACACTATACTAAATAATAAATGAATGATTTCCCCCTAAGATCAGGAATAGGGTGGTAATATCTGCTCTCAACATTCTTATTCAACATAGTGCTAGGCATTCTAGCCATGCAGTAAAGTAAGAAAGAAAATGAAGGCATGCAGATTGGAAACGATGAAATAAAACTCTCTACTAGACAGTTTCTATTGTCTACCTAGAAAATCCCAAGAAATCTATGCAAATCTCCTAGAGTAATTATTCTTCAAGGCCACAGGATATAAGAGAAGCAAAAATCCATTGTATTTCTATATACTAACAATAAATATGTGAACACTGAAATTAAAAATACAATACCAATTACAAGAGCTCAAAAATGAAATAATTTTATGTAAATCTGACAAAATACACAGAATTTATATGCTTAAAACTACATATTGCAAATAAAAGAAATAAAAATTATTTAAATAAATGGAGAGATACTGTGTTCACAGATTGGAAGACTCAGCAAAGATTTGAATTCTCCACAAATTTATATATAGGCTTAACACAATTCCTATCAAAAGCCCAAGTTTTTTTGTACGTATACAGAAGACTGTTTTAAAATTTATATAGAAGGACAAAGGAAGTAGAATAGTGAAACAATTTTGAAAAAGGAATGTAAAATGAGGGGGGAATCAATCTATCCAGTTTTAAGGTTTATTATATATCGACAGTAATAAAGACTATGTGGTATCCCATCTATGTGGGATAGATGCATAGATCAGTGGAACACAATAGGGGACCCAGAAATAAATACATGTATGTACCGTACTAATTTTTGACAACGGTCCAAAGCAATTTAATGGAGAAAGATAGACTTTACAACAAATGGTACTGGAGCAATTGGCTATCCATCCATAGGCCAAAGAAAAAAAAGCAGCTCCATAGGTCTTACAGCTTATTAAAAAAATTAACCTAAATGGGCCATGGACTTAAATGTAAAGCTATAAATTTATAAATTGCAAGATATTACCATTGGGGGAAACTAGAAAAGGGTACAAGTGATACTTCTGTATTATTTAATACAACAGCATGTAAATCCACAATGATTTTAAAATACAAAATTTAATTTAAAAAATAGTTTGAATCACTTCACAATGTATACATATATCAAATAATTACTTTGTGCACATCAAATATTTTACAATTTTATTTGTTAATTATACATCAGTAAGCCTGAAAAAATGTTTAAAGAGGTGTAGAAGTTTCACCCTTCTGTGTTAAGGATTTTGGGTGACCTTATTGCTTTTCCATTTTTTTTCAGTAGTTGCTGAAGCTCCCTTTATCAACTTTCTGTAGAGCTGGATTTTAAAATCTGTCTATTTAATGCTGATGTCTGTTTTCTGAGCTAGTAGTACTATGAGAAATGTACTAGGATGTCCCATTATACTCCCAATGCTCACAGAAGCCCATGAGACTGCATGTACATCAGGGGACTGAGGTGTACATCTCTCCTGTCTCTAGGAGAAGAAATAAGGGCATCTGGATCCAAAAGGGGAGAAATGGTATTTACACTAGAATTAGATGCAGCCCCATCACTTCTTCCTAGATTGGGGTATTGAAGGCTAAAGTTTGACTTGGGTTATAGGAGAACATACTAAAGCCTCAGTAAGCTGCTTCTCTTTTTAGAGTGACTTAAGGCTATAATGAAGATGTTGGTGGGAGAAGGATGGAGAACAGCCTTCCACAGGGAGAAGGGCAGCATGGAGGCCCTGCTCTTGTGAATTGGGAATGGGGGCAGCAATTAACATTCTAATGCATGGGGCTCCTGAGGGGAATCTGTTGGCCAGCACAACTGCTGCCAAAGCTGTTAGGTCTGTGTTGGAGCTGTTTTTGGAGCTCTTGTCAGCTTCTTCCCAGTAGTGTTCCTCGCAATCACAGTTAGTCCCAGATGACTTATGAGCCTGGAGCCCAAGGAATTTGGGGGTTTCTATTCTACATGGTCCACCTCTTTGTTGGAAGGGAAAGCTCTTTAGATCCACTTAGATATAGATGGTAACAGAGATGTTTATTTTGTTAGACACTGATTAATATTTGAGAGGCATCAACAGCATGTGCGAGTGTGAAATTATGTGACTTATTAGGGACTTTGGATTAGGGATATGAAACATGACTGGTGAAATCTTATTCTAAGTATCATAGCAAATTATATAGTAAAATAATTCTGCTTTGCAGAAAGCGTGAGGCTTGGGTATAATATTTTTCAACAGACCTCTCCCAGGTTTAGTACTGTTGTAAAGAGACAAAGACACTAAAGGAAAAAGCCCAGAATTATAAAATCTTTAGTTAGGTATTAGTATTAACTAGCAGATGGTGGGAATATTAACATATTACATTTCCAGACAAGAAAAGATAAATTATTAATTGCTTTAAAGCCTTCTGTCTCAATTATTTCTGAAGGGTTTGCTACACATGATACTATGCTTTTCCTTTTAATAACAGATAAATTAAGATGTAAGGCAATTAATGGTTTATGCAAAGACCTTCAGCACTTAGGGAGTGAATTGGAGTTAGGATCTATGTCTCCTCCCATCCCAGGCTTGGCTCCTCTAGAATTGGCTGTAGGGACTGCACTGTGGAGACTTGCCAGACAGAGGGAATTTTACTGCAAAAGAAAACCCTAGTCTTAGTAACAGGGAACAAGAAATACCAAGAAGGTGAGAATTCACAGGATGAAACCATAATAAAATATGTCACCAAAAGTGAATGTTAGGTTGCACATGTTTGAGAAACTGAGTTTAAAAAATTGGGCTTGATTAAGTAAAAATTCAAGTAATCATATCAGGCTAAAAAGGTTAACAAGACCCCAAAGAGAAAAAAAAATTCATTCCTCTGGGGCTTCCCTGGTGGCGCAGTGGTTGAGAGTCCGCCCGCCAATGCAGGTGACACGGGTTCGTGTCCCGGTCCGGGAAGATCCCACATGCCGCGGAGCGGCTAGGCCCGTGAGCCATGGCCGCTGAGCCTGAGCGTCCGGAGCCTGTGCTCCGCAACGGGAGAGGCCACAACAGTGAGAGCCCTGCATACTGCAAAAACAAACAAACAAATAAAAATAAAAAAAAAATTCATTCTTCTTTCAGCATGTCAAACTCATATTTGAGATATCAGCCACCCAGAGGGCCCTGGGCCCTGAGGATGATGCAAATACTACTTCTCAAGATGGATACACTCAGTGTCTACATCAGCCAACTCTTGAGTCACGAGTCAGAGAACTCTTTCTTTAACTGAAAGTGCCATTGCTATGGACAGTTCAGCTTTATAAAGGTGTGACTAGTTTCTTTTGATCAGCATGAAATAAACATATCTGCAGGTATATAAATATGTGGGACCCACAGTTATGTGTTCTCCTTCTTTATTCAGGGCCTTCATTTGTCCCATCCAAGACTGTTTAGAATCCCAATACAGAGGTCAAATAGGTTTAAGCTTAAATGGACACATTTTCTGTATTTAAACAAAAAAAAAACATAACTGACTAAATTGAAGTAATTAGTTGTATTAAATTATATAAAATATGTTGTATTAGGAATCTGAAAACTAATTTTCTGTTTTCATTTCTTTGTCATAGAAGGCATTTTGGTTCTATTTGTTGTATTAACAACTGGAATAATGGGAGAAGGCAGGTGGAGGTACGTTTAAGTAGGTTCAACAAAGGTTATATTTTAACCGTGAGGAGTTGGTCTTTGCTCTCCAAACCTCATGCGTGATTTTTCCTATAATTTCTGTGTCATTCCTCATCCCTCTGTCATTTGTAAGGGTCTCAGTTTTTTGTTTAATTTTTGGCTGCATTGTGTATTAAAGGAAAATAGGAGATAAGGCAGTAAGAGGGCTTGAGGGCAGAAACAGAGCTGCTTGTGTCATCCACAAACCCTTAGGGGTTGGGGTAGGGTCTCTGAGCAGAAAAGTGAATATTGTCTATGCTTCAACTCTCTTACCTGTGTGAAAATTAATAAAGGAAAACCCTGACTAAGGGAGGCTTGATAGGGAGTCTCAAGCAGACCATCAGTGTAAATTACAGGAAGAATTGTCAATTACAGGCCCCAGGGAAGAATCATCAACAGGAAAGAATCATCAATTACAAACCTCAATAGGAAAAGATACACACATTGCATCTCTTGTAAGTAACCGATTACCCTAGCAACTCAGCCAGTGAGAAACCATCACAACCCTGAACTCTCAATTTCCTCCAAAGGACTTTGGTTCAAAACAACCCTTCCCAACATCCTTCTTTTACTCTATAAGGTTCCTCTCCTTTGTGGGACTTGCCTATGGCTTCTGCTACAGCTTGCATGTCCTGAATTGCGATTTCTCTTGCAATAAACCCTCTCCCAAATAAACCCATTTTGCTGGCAAAATAATTGTTCTGTTTTTAAGTTGAAAACCTCTTAAAGGACAAAACAAAGCAAGTAGGTCTAGAAATGGCCATATATTTCATGATTCAGATACATAAATTTTCATAAACCTCTTTTGTAATGTCCACAAACCTGATGTCCTCCACTGCTCTATCAAGATACTTCTACCACCACCCCTCACTTTGCTTTTCTTCAACATGGTCAGGCTGAAATAACATCTACTTGCCTCAAAGAAGGCCTTCAAATATAATTGTAAGACTGCAAGAAAATATTTAACTTAAAAAATCTGTTAACTTTGTTGAACATATAGCAGATCTGCAGCAGAAAGTAGATGTTTCTTTTTCTGTTAATTTGGCAAATATCTATAAAGTCTCATCTTGGCTAGATGTTGGTGTTTCAAGGCGAATATTACATTTACCTGTGTTCAAAGACTTAACCCATCCATAGAGGAAATGACACAAAACAGATCATCATCACATCATATTTTTCCCCTGGTGCATGTGCAAGCCGCCTGGAGAACATGCCAGCCAGTGACTTCCCTGTGCTCCTTTTACTCACCCTGCACATCTCTCCACTACAGTTTGTGCCTCATTACACGCAGGTGACAGTGCCACTGAGTGCAGGTATGAGCTTCGGAGTCTAATAGTTTCTGCTTTGAATTCATTCTCTTCCACTTCCTGAAGCAAGCCACTTGGCCTCTCTGAGTCTCACTACTCTTCATCTATATAATGTGGATAATATTGGCCTACTGAAAGGATCATCGGTGAAATTAAGCAGTTGAAGACCCAACATTCCTATACTAATGACTGAATTAGGGCAGGTACCCGTTATTTGGTGATGATAATTGATCTAACCTTTGATTCCATGCTCTCTCTCTCTTATTTCTTCATTTAGTCTGTTTGTCATCCTGGGGTTTCTCCTGCTTCTGATGGACTCCTTTTCCCTCATTATAAAAAATATACATGCCTCTCACCATGGAGAGAGGAATCTTTGCTATTTTTCACTCTAATTATTTCTTTCTTTCACATCCAGAGTTCTCAAATGATTGGTATCCACTTGCTGGGTTTATTTCCTCAAAACATTCTTCATGTAAGCCGTGGAAATGCAGTTTTCACCTTCACTAATCCCTAGAAACTGTACTCTTAAAGGTCACTCATGGCCTTCTAGGCATCAAACTCAGAAACTTTCATTTCATTTTCATTGCTGACTTTTAACAGTGTTAACTAATTCCTCCTTCCAACTCTCAACTCTTATCATTCACTTCTGATCGGATTTTCCTCCAATCTGTTATTCCTCATCTGCATTCTTGGGTGATTTTCCTAAATTCTCCTACCCCAGTACTGTGAGAACTTTGTAAGTTTCTTGCTCACGGTTAATACTCTTCTTTCTGTAGTTTTCTTTTCTTGAAGGGTTTTTGATTTCAAACTACAGTAATATTATCAACTATATGTAGCTCACCCTCAATTCTACATTTACCTCCTAGACTTCCCTCCAAAGCTCCAGATGCTTTTCCCAACAATTTAAAAAATATTTCATAAATATCTCACGAACATCTCCATTCGTCTCCCCACATGCTGTATTCCTTCCTGACTTCTTCATGTCTGACAATGGAACTAAAAGTTCTCCCACTCTTCTAACACATCATGATTGATTTTTTTCTTCTTCCTCACCACTCCATAGAATAAATGCTCATTTATTTAAGCCTCAAATAAATAAATAAATCTTTGCTTTAATTACATATCTTCCATCTTTCATTTAGTGTTCATTCACACTTATGTTTGCCCTCATCAATCCCACTTTATGAAGCGTAATGGCTTCCTTGTAAATTCCCCTGACGTAAGCTCTACCCACTCCACACATCCTACACACTGCCTCCACGTTAATCATGCAAAACAAATTTCTTCACATCACTTTCATGCACAAACAGATCTATGGTGTCTAAATGTATACAGAATTAAGTTCATTCTGAGCAGAAGAATTCCCACACAATCCACAATCTTGTCCTGTCTTATTTCTAAAATTTATTATCTGTAGAATTATTATACTATGTTTTACAGCAAAGTATTTTATTAAAATAGCTGAAATATCTTCTGTTGGTATGCTACTTGATTAATTTTAACCTAAGACTATTCATTTTTTTTTGAAAGCCCGCATACAGCAAAAAAAAAAAAAAAAGGTATTTAAACATTTGCTTCCCTTTCTCTTTTGTAAATAAACAGTCAAGCATTCACACTCTCATTTCCTTCATTTTGAGCCCATATAAAAGGGTAGATTTTTAACACCAGCAAGTTGAAAGGAGAAAAATGAAAAGAACAAGGTACAATCACAATCATCTACCCCACTGTATCTCACTGAGGCTAAAGAGACCCAAGGCTATCAGAAAGACAGATGGCCCCCAGGTCCTCAAAGTGACCCAGCTATTCCTAAGCCCTCAGTTCTATTAAAAGTTGCCTCCAATATTATTTATGACTGAATTGTTGAGGGGGGGGTTACATGAGAAAAACATGTTTGCTACTTTATTTACGCCAAGGCAGAGATCATATGACTACGAATACCCATACTACCTCAGTACTGCTACAAGTAATAGTTCACAGAGTACTTTCTCCATAAATTACCTACATGTGAGCTTAAATGTACTTGTGAGTTGTATAATATTACCTGTTTCATATGTAAAAGTTTGTCACTAAACCCACATCACATAGCTGGTAAATAAAATCAGTTTTCAAACCTAGATTCTCTGATTCCAGATCTTTTCACAAGCCCCTGCCTCTTTTCAATATTTCTTTTTATAATAGATTTATACATGTCATCATAATGCATCTAGTTGACATATTTAAGGTAGTTTTTGTAACTTTCCTACCAAGCTTTTCTTCACTGTTTATCAATTTACCTGTCATTGTTATCTACCATCCTTCCCTTGCCCTAGAAACTTAGGCAAGTTGGTAAAGATGTGCAGCTCCTAAAATTGTAATGCATTATCTTCAGGCTTTAACTGGGCCTCCCAGGGACAACGTCAAGTCCTTATGAAGGTGCTGTCCTGTTCTCTGATGCAGAATGGATACAGTGTATATCAGGATGAAGCCTGTCATCTTGGCCCATGAGT